>NC_052151.1:198678485-198699910 GCF_902713615.1 Scyliorhinus canicula
CTGGACCCAGCCTCCACGCAACTGGACCCAGCCATCACACAGCAACTGGACCCCGCCCTCCCAGCAAACTGGACCCCACAGCAGCCCACAGCAACTGGGCCCAGAGCCACGGCAACTGGACCCATCCCCACAGCAACTGGGCCCAGCCCTGCAGCAACTGGACCCAGCCACACAGCAACTGGACCCAGCCACACAGCAACTGGACCCAGCCACACTGCAACTGGGCCCAGTCCAGCAGCAACTGGACCCAGCCCCACACCAATTGGACCCAGTCCCCACAGCAACTGGACCCAGCCCCACAGCAACTAGACCCAGACCCACTGCAACTGCACCCAGCCCCACAGCAACTGGACCCAGCCCCACGGCAACTAGACCCAGACCCACAGCAACTGCACCCAGCCCCACAGCAACTGGTCCCAGCCCCACAGCAACAGGGCACAGTCCTCGGCAACTGGCCCCAGTCCCACAGCAACTGGGCCCAGCCCCACAGCAACTGGACCCAGTCCCACAGCTACTGGACCAGCCCCACAGCTATTGGGCCCAGTCCCCGCAGCAACTGGGCCCAGTCCCACGGCACCTGGTCCCACTCCCACAGCAACTCGGCCCAGCCCCCGCAGCAACTGGGCCCAGTCCCCACAGCAATTGGGCCCTGTGCCGACAGCAGCTGGACCCAGCCCCACAGCAAATGTACCCAGCCCCGCAGCAACTGGACCCAGCCCCACAGCAAATGGTCCCAGCCCCACAGCAACTGCACCCACTCCCCACAGCAACAGGGCCCAGCCCAACAGCAACTGGGCCCAGTCCCACAGCAACTGGACCCAGCCCCACAGAACCTGGGCCCAGTCCCACAACAACTGGGCCCAGCCCTATGGCACTGGGCCCTTCCCCACGGCAAGTGGACCCAGCCCCACATAAACTGGGCCATTCCGCAGAGCAACTGCACCCAGCCCCACAGCAACTGGGCACAGCCCCACAGCAACTGGACCCTGCCCCACAGCAACTGGGCCCAGTCCCACAGCAACTGGTCCCAGCCCCACAGGAACTGAGCCGAGCCCCCACAGCAATTGGACACAGCTGCACGGCAACAGGACCCAGCCCCCACAGCAACTGGACCCAGCCCCACAGAAACTGGACCCAGCCCCACAGCAACTGGGACCAGACCCACGGCAACTGGACCCAGCCCCACAGCAACTGGACCCAGCCCCACACCAATTGGACCCAGTCCTGACAGCAACTGGACCCAGCCCCACTGCAACCGACCCCAGCCCCACAGCAACAGGGCACAGCCCCACGGCAACTGGACCCAGACCCACAGCAACTGGGCACAGTCCCACAGCAACTGGACCCAGTCCCCACAGCAATTGCGCCCAGTCCCAACAGCAGCTGGACCCAGCCCCACATCAAATATACCCAGCCCCGCAGCAACTGGACCCAGCCCCACAGCAAATGGTCCCAGCCCCACAGCAACTGCACCCACTCCCCACAGCAACAGGGCCCAGCCCAACAGCAACTGGGCCCAGTCCCACAGCAACTGGACCCAGCCCCACAGAACCTGGGCCCAGTCCCACAGCAACTGGTCCCAGCCCCACATCAAATATACCCAGCCCAACAGCAACTGGGCCCAGACCCACAGCAACTGGTCCCAGCCACACAGCAACTGGACCCAGTCCCACAACAACTGGGCCCAGCCCCATGGCACTGGGCCCTTCCCCACGGCAAGTGGACCCAGCCCCTACTGCAACTAGACCCAGCGCCACAGAAACTGGGCCATTCCGCACAGCAACTGGGCCCACTCCGCACAGCAACTGGACCCAGCCCCACAGCAACTGGGCCCAGCTCCACAGCAACTGGGCGCAGCCCCACAGCAACTGGACCCAGTCCGCACAGCAACTGGACCCAGCCCCCGCTGCAACTGGACCCAGCCCAACAGCAACTGGACCCAGCCCAACAGCAACTGGACCCAGCCCCACAGCAACTGGACCCAGCCCCACAGCAACTGGGCCCTGCCCCACAGGAACTGAGCCGAGCCCCCACAGCAATTGGACACAGCTGCACGGCAACAGGACCCAGCCCCCACAGCCACTGGACCCAGCCCCACAGAAACTGGACCCAGCCCCACAGCAACTGGGACCAGACCCACGGCAACTGGACCCAGCCCCACAGCAACTGGACCCAGCCCCACACCAATTGGACCCAGTCCTCACAGCAACTGGACCCAGCCCCACTGCAACCGACCCCAGCCCCACAGCAACAGGGCACAGCCCCACGGCAACTGGACCCAGACCCACAGCAACTGGACCCAGCCCACTCAGCAACTGGCCCCAGTCCCACAGCAACTGGGCCCAGTACCCACAGCAACTGGACCCAGTCCCACTGCAACTGGACCCAGCCCCACGGCAACTAGACCCAGACCCACTGCAACTGCACCCAGCCCCACAGCTACTGGACCCAGTACCACAGCAACTGGACCGAGACCCCACAGCAACTGGACCCAGCCCCACAGCAACTGGTCCCAGCCACACAGTAACTGTACCCAGCCCCACGGCACCTGGTCCCACTCCCACAGCAACTCGGCCCAGCCCCACAGCAATTGGGCCCTGTCCCGACAGCAGCTGGACCCAGCCCCACAGCAAATGGTCCCAGCCCCACGGCATATGGGCCCAGCTCCCGCAGCAACTGTCCCCAGCCCCACAGCAACTGCACCCACTCCCCACAGCAACAGGGCCCAGCCCAACTGCAACTGGACCCAGTCCCACAACAACTGGGCCCAGCCCCACGGCACTGGGCCCTTCCCCACGGCACGTGGACCCAGCCCGGCAGCAACTAGACCCAGCACCACAGCAACTGAGCCATTCCGCATAGCAACTGGACCCAGTCCCACAGCAACTGGACCCAGCCCAACAGCAACTGGACCCAGTCCCACAGCAACTGGACCCAGCCCCACAGCAACAGGACCCAGCCCCCACAGCAACTGGACCCAGCCCCACAGAAACTGGACCCAGCCCCACAGCAACTGGGACCAGACCCACGGCAACTGGACCCAGCCCCACAGCAACTGGGCCCAGCCCAGCAGCAACTGGACCCAGCCACACAGCAACTGGGCCCAGCCCCACACCAATTGGACCCAGTCCCACAGCAACTGGACCCAGCCCCACGGCAACTGGACCCAGACCCACTGCAACTGCACCCAGTCCCACAGCAACTGGACCCAGCCCCACGGCAACTGGACCCAGCCCCACGGCAACTAGACCCAGACCCACTGCAACTGCACACAGTCCCACACCAATTGGACCCAGTCCCACAGCAACTGGACCCAGCCCCACGGCAACTAGACCCAGTCCCACAGCAACTGGACCCAGCCCCACGGCAACTAGACCCAGACCCACTGCAACTGCACCCAGCCCCACAGCTACTGGACCCAGTCCCACAGCAACTGGACCGAGACCCCACAGCAACTGGACCCAGCCCCACAGCAACTGGACCCAGCCCACAGTAACTGTACCCAGCCCCACAACAACTGTACCCAGCCCCACAGCAACTGGACCCAGTCCCACAGCAACTGGAACCAGCCCCCACAGCAACAGGACCCAGCCCCCACAGCAACTGGACCCAGCCCCACAGAAACTGGACCCAGCCCCACAGCAACTGGGACCAGACCCACGGCAACTGGACCCAGCCCCACAGCAACTGGGCCCAGCCCAGCAGCAACTGGACCCAGCCCCACAGCAACTGGGCCCAGCCCCACACCAATTGGACCCAGTCCCACAGCAACTGGACCCAGCCCCACGGCAACTAGACCCAGACCCACTGCAACTGCACACAGTCCCACAGCAACTGGACCCAGTCCCACAGCAACTGGACCCAGCCCCACGGCAACTAGACCCAGCCCCACAGCAACTGGGCCCAGTCCCACAGCAACTGGACCCAGCCCCACGGCAACTAGACCCAGACCCACTGCAACTGCACCCAGCCCCACAGCTACTGGACCCAGTCCCACAGCAACTGGACCGAGACCCCACAGCAACTGGACCCAGCCCCACAGCAACTGGACCCAGCCCCACAGTAACTGTACCCAGCCCCACAGCAACTGGACCTAGATCCACAGCTACTGGGCCAGCCCCACAGCTACTGGGACCAGCCCCACAGCTATTGGGCCCAGTCCCCGCAGCAACTGGGCCCAGTCCCACGGCACCTGGTCCCACTCCCACAGCAACTCGGCACAGCCCCCGCAGCAACTGGGCCCAGCCCCTCAGCAATTGCGCCCAGTCCCCACAGCAATTGGGCCCTGTCCCGACAGCAGCTGGACCCAGCCCCACATCAAATATACCCAGCCCCGCAGCAACTGGACCCAGCCCCACAGCAAATGGTCCCAGCCCCACAGCAACTGCACCCACTCCCCACAGCAACAGGGCCCAGCCCAACAGCAACTGGGCCCAGTCCCACAGCAACTGGACCCAGCCCCACAGAACCTGGGCCCAGACCCACAGCAACTGGTCCCAGCCACACAGCAACTGGGCCCAGTCCCACAACAACTGGGCCCAGCCCCATGGCACTGGGCCCTTCCCCACGGCAAGTGGACCCAGCCCCCACTGCAACTAGACCCAGCACCACAGCAACTGGGCCATTCCGCACAGCAACTGCACCCAGCCCCACAGCAACTGGGCCCAACCCAGCAGCAACTGGGCCCAGCCCCACAGCAACTGGGCCCAGTCCGCACAGCAACTGGGCCCAGTCCCACAGCAGCTGGACCCAGTCCCACGGCAACTGGTCCCAGCCCCGCAGCAACTGGGCCCAGCCCGCACAGCAACTGGACCCAGCCCCACAGCAATTGGGCCCAGCCCAGCAGCAACTGTGACCAGTCCCACAACAACTGGGCCCAGCCCCACAGCAACTGGACCCAGCTCCACAGTAACTGGGCCCAGCCCAACAGCAACTGGGCCCACTCCGCACAGCAACTGGACCCAGCCCCACAGCAACTGGGCCCAGCTCCACAGCAACTGGGCGCAGCCCCACAGCAACTGGACCCAGTCCCACAGCAACTGGACCCAGCCCAACAGCAACTGGACCCAGTCCCACAGCAACTGGACCCAGCCCCCGCTGCAACTGGACCCAGTCCCACAGCAACTGGACCCAGCCCCACGACAACTGGGCCCAGTCCCACGGCAACTGGACCCTGCCCAACGGCAACTGGGCCCAGCCCCACAGAAACTGGGCCCAGTCCCACAGCAACTGGTCCCAGCCACACAGCAACTGGACCCAGTCCCACAGCAACTGGGCCCAGCCCCATGGCACTGGGCCCTTCCCCACGGCAACTGGACCCTGCTCCGCAACAACTGGACCCAGCCCCCACTGCAACTAGTCCCAGCACCACAGCAACTGGGCATTCCGCACAGCAACTGTACCCAGCCCCACAGCAACTGGGCCGAACCCAGCAGCAACTGGGCCGCACAGATAAAGAGAGCATCACCAGGTGGCAGCACGGTAGCACAGTGGTGATCCAGGCCCCAGGTTCGATCCCGGCTCTGTGTCGCTGTCGGTGTGGAGTTTGCACATTCTCCCTGTGTTTGCATGTATTTCGTGCCCACAACCCAAAGATGTGCAGGGTAGAAGGATTGGCTACGCTAAATTGCCCCTTAATTGGAAAAATCGAATTGGGTTTTCAAAATTTATTTTTTTAAATGAGAGCATCGCCACAGGCTAGATCAAATAAGAATCAGCCGCAGGCTGGATACAGAGGGGATCAGCTACAGGGTGGATAAAGAGATCATCACCAATGGCTAGATAAAGCAAGGGTCAGCCACATGCTGGATGATAAATGCAGGATCGGCCATATACTGGATAGAGGTTGGATTAGCCACAGACTGGATGAATGCAGGATCAGCCGCATGCTGGATTGAAGGTGGGTCAGCACAAGCTGGTAAAGAGAGGGTCAGCCACAGGTTGGATAAAGATAGGGTAAGCCAAAAGATGGATAAAGCGAGGATCTGCCACAGGCTGGATAACGAGAGAATCTGCCATAGGCTGGATAAAAGAGAGGATCAGACACAGGCTGGATAAGGGGAGGGTCACCCACAGGCTGGATAAAGGAAGGATAAGCCACAGGCTGGATAAAGGGAGGATCAGCCACAGGCTGGATAAAGGGTGGATCAGGCACAGGCTGAATAAAGAGAGGATCAGTCACAGGCTGGATAAAGGGAGTATTATCCACAGGTTGGATAAAGGGAGGGTCATCCGCAGGCTGGATAAAGGTAGGATCAGAAACATGCTGGATGAAGGGAGTTTCAGCCACAGGCTAGATGAAGGAAGGATCAGCCACAGGCTGAATAAAGGGAGGATCAGCCACCCGCTGGATAAAGGGAGGATCAGCCACAGCCTGAATAAAGGGAGGATCAACTCAGTCTGGATAAAGAGATCAGCCATAGGCTGGATAAATGGAGGATCAGCCACAGGCTGGATAAAGATAGGATCAGACACAGGCTGGATAAAGATAGGATCAGACACAGGCTGGATAAAGGGAGGACCATCCATCGGCTGGATAATGAGAGGATCAGCCACAGGCTCGATAATTGGAGGATGAGCCACAGGCTGTATAAAGCGAGGATCAGCCAAAGGCTGGATAAAGGGAGGATCAGCCACAGGCTGGATAAAGGAAGGATCAGCCACGGGCTGGATAAAGGGAGGATCAGTCACAGGCTGTATAAAGGGAGGATCAGCCACAGGCTGGATAAAGAGAGGATCGGTGACTGATGCTCTCTTTATCCAGCCTGTGGCTGATTTACCTTTTCTCCAGACTGTGGCTGACACTCCCTTTAGAACATAGAACAGTACAGCACAGAACAGGCCCTTCGGCCCTCAATGTTGTGCCGAGCAATGATCATCCTACTCAAGTCAACGTATCCACCCTATACCAGTAACCCAACAACCCCCCACCCCCCATTAACCTTATTTTTTAGAACACTAAGGGCAATTTAGCACAGCCAATCCACCTAACCCGCACATCTTTGGACTGTGGGAGGAAACCGGAGCACCCGGAGGAACCCCACGCACACACGGGGAGGACGTGCAGACTCCGCACAGACAGTGACCCAGCCGGGAATCGAACCTGGGACCCTGGAGCTGTGAAGCATTTATGCTAACCACCATGCTACCGTGCTGCCCTTTATCCAGCCTGTGGCTGATGGACCTTTTCTCCAGCCTGTGGCTGATCCTCTATTTATACAGCTTGTGACTGATCCTCCCTTTATCCATCCTGTGGCTGAATGTTCCTTTATCCAGCCTGTGGCTGATCCTGCCTTCATCTAGCCTGTGGCAGATACTAACTTTATCCAGCATCTTTCAGATCCTCCCTTTAGCCAGCCTGTGGCTGATCCTTCCTTTATCTAGCCTGTGGCTGATCCTCCCTTTATCCACCATGTGGCTGATCCTCCCTTTATCCAGCCTTTGGCCGATCCTCGCTTCATACAGCCTGTGGCTCATCCTCCAATTATCGAGCCTGTGGCTGATCCTCTCATTATCCAGCCGATGGATGGTCCTCCCTTTATCCAGCCTGTGTCTGATCCTATCTTTATCTAGCCTGTGGCTGATCCTCCAATTATCCAGCCTGTGGCTGATCCTCTATTTATACAGCTTGTGACTGATCCTCCCTTTATCCATCCTGTGGCTGATGTTCCCTTTATCCAGCCTGTGGCTGATCCTTCCTTTATCTAGAATGTGGCTGATCCTCCCATTATCCAGCCTGTGGCTGATCCTGCCTTCATCTAGCCTGTGGCTGATACTCCCTTTGTCCAGCATCTTTCAGATCCTCCCTTTATCCAGCCTGTGGCTGATCCTTCCTTTATCTAGCCTGTGGCTGATCCTCCCTTTATCCAGCATGTGGCTGATCCTGCCTTTAACCAGCTTGTGGCTGATACTCCCTTTATCCAGCATCTTTCGGATCCTACCTTTATCCAACCTGTGGCTGATCCTTCCTTTATCCAACCTGTGGCTGATCCTCCCTTTATCCAGCCTTTGGCTGATCCTCGCTTCATACAGCCTGTGGCTCATCCTCCAATTATCGAGCCTGTGGATGATCCTCTCATTATCCAGCCGATGAATGGTCCTCCCTTTATCCAGCCTGTGTCTGATCCTATCTTTATCTAGCCTGTGGCTGATCCTCCATTTATCCAGCCTATGGCTGATCTCTTTATCCAGCCTGTGTTGATGCTCCCTTTATTCAGCCTGTGGCTGTTCCTCCCTTTATCCAGCGGGTGGCTGATCCTCCCTTTATTCAGCCTGTGGCTGATCCTTCCTTTATCTAGCCTGTGGCTGAAACTCCCTTCATCCAGCATGTTTCTGATCCTACCTTTATCCAGCCTATGGATGACCCTCCCTTATCCAACCTGTGGATAATATTCCCTTTATCCAGCCTGTGACTGATCCTCTCTTTATCCAGCCTGTGGCTGATCTGTTTATCCAGCCTGTGTTGATCCTCCCTTTATTCAGCATGTGGCTGTTCCTCCCTTTATCCAGCGGGTGGCTGATCCTCCCTTTACTCAGCCTGTGGCTGATCCTTCCTTTATCTAGCCTGTGGCTGAAACTCCCTTCATCCAGCATGTTTCTGATCCTACCTTTATCCAGCCTATGGATGACCCTCCCTTTATCCAACCTGTGGATAATATTCCCTTTATCCAGCCTGTAACTGATCCTCTCTTTATCCAGCCTGTGGCTGATCCACCCTTTATCCAGCCTGTGGCTGATCCAGCCTGTGACTGTTCCACCTTTCTACCAGACTGTGGCAGATCCACCGTTTATCCAGAGTGTGGCTGTTACTATCTTTATCGACCAAGTGGCCGATCCATTCTTTATCCAGTCTGAAGATGATCCTCCATTGATCCAGCCAGTGGCTGATCCTCCCTTTATCCAGCGGGTGGCTGATCCTCCCTTTATTCAGCCTGTGGCTGATCCTTCCTTTATCTAGCCTGTGGCTGATACTCCCTTCATCCAGTATGTGGCTGATCCTCTATTAATCCAGCCTGTGGCTGATCCTTCCTTTATCCAGCCTCTGGCTAACCCTCCCTTTTTCCAGCCTGTGGCTGATCCTCCCTTTATCCAGCCTGTGGCTAATCCTCCCTTTATCCAGCCTGTGACTGATCCTCTCTTTATCCAACCTGTGGCTAATCCCCCCTTTATCCAGCCTGTGACTGATGCTCTCTTTATCCAGCCTGTGGCTGATTTACCTTTTCTCCAGACTGTGGCTGACACTCCCTTTAGAACATAGAACAGTACAGCACAGAACAGGCCCATCGGCCCTCAATGTTGTGCCGAGCAATGATCACCCTACTCAAGTCAACGTATCCACCCTATACCAGTAACCCAACAATCCCTCACCCCCCATTAACCTTATTTTTTAGAACACTAAGGGCAATTTAGCACAGCCAATCAACCTAACCCGCACATCTTTGGACTGTGGGAGGAAACCGGAGCACCCGGAGGAAACCCACGCACACACGGGGAGGACGTGCAGACTCCGCACAGACAGTGACCCAGCCGGGAATCGAACCTGGGACCCTGGAGCTGTGAAGCATTTATGCTAACCACCATGCTACCGTGCTGCCCTTTATCCAGCCTGTGGCTGGTGGACCTTTTCTCCAGCCTGTGGCTGATCCTCTATTTATACAGCTTGTTACTGATCCTCCCTTCATCCATCCTGTGGCTGATGTTCCCTTTATCCAGCCTGTGGCTGATCCTTCCTTTATCTAGAATGTGGCTGATGCTCCCTTTATCCAGCCTGTGGCTGATCCTGCCTTCATCTAGCCTGTGGCTGATACTCCCTTTATCCAGCATCTTTCAGATCCTACCTTTATCCAGCCTGTGGCTGATCCTTCCTTTATCTAGCCTGTGGCTGATCCTCCCTTTATCCAGCATGTGGCTGATCCTGCCATTATCCAGCCTGTGGCTGATACTCCCTTTATCCAGCATCTTTCAGATCCTACCTTTATCCAACCTGTGGCTGATCCTTCCTTTATCCAGCCTGTGTCTGATCCCATCTTTATCTAGCCTGTGGCTGATGCTCCATTTATCCAGCCTATGGCTGATCTCTTTATCCAGCCTGTGTTGATCCTCCCTTTATTCAGCCTGTGGCTGATCCTCCCTTTATCCAGCGGGTGGCTGATCCTCCCTTTATTCAGCCTGTGGCTGATCCTTCCTTTATCTATCCTGTGGCTGAAACTCCCTTCATCCAGCATGTTTCTGATCCTACCTTTATCCAGCCTGTGGATGACCCTCCCTTTATCCAACCTGAGGATAATATACCCTTTATCCTGCCAGTGAATGATCCTCTCTTTATCCAGCCTGTGGCTGATCCGCCCTTTATCCAGCCTGTGGCTGATCCTCCTTTTTTCCAGCCTGTGGCTGATTAACCTTTTCTCCAGCCTCTGGCTGATCCTCCCTTTATCCAGCCTGTGGCTGATGGACCTTTTCCCCAGCCTGCGGCTGATCCTCTATTCATCCTGCCTGTGGCTTATCCTTCCTTTATCCAGCCTGTGGGTGACCCTCCCCTTATCCAGCTAGTGTCTGATCCCCTCTTTATCCAGCCTATGGCTGATTCTCTCATTATCCAGCCTGTGGCTGATCCTCCCTTCATCCCGCCTGTGGCTAATCCTCCCTTTATCCAGCCTGTGACTGATGGACCTTTTCTGCAGCCTGTAACTGATCCTCTCTTTATCCAGCCTGTGGCTGATTAACCTATTCTCCAGCCTGTGGCTGATCCTCCCTTTATCCAGCCTGTGGCTGATGGACCTTTTCTCTAGCCTGCGGCTGATCCTCTATTTATACAGCCTGTGACTGATCCTCGCTTTATGCAGCCTGAGACCGATCCTCTCTTTATCCAGCCTGTGGCTGATCCTCCCTTTATACAGCCTGTGACTGATGCTCCCTTTATCCAGCCCGTGGCTGATCCTTCCTTTATCCAGCCTGTGGCTGATGGACCTTTCTCTAGCCTGCGGCTGATCCTCTATTTATACAGCCTGTGACTGATCCTCGCTTTATGCAGCCTGTGACCGATCATCTCTTTATCCAGCCTGTGGCTGATCCTCCCTTCATACAGCCTGTGACTGATCCTCCCTTTATCCAGCCCGTGGCTGATCCTTCCTTTATACAGCCTGTGGCTGATCCTCCCTTTATCCAGCCTTTGGCTGATCCTCGCTTGATACAGCCTGTGGCTGATCCTCTCATTATCCAGCCGATGCATGGTCCTCCCTTTATCCAGCCTGTGTCTGATCATATCTTTATCTAGCCTGTGGCTGATCCTCCAATTATCCAGCCTGTAGCTGATCGTATCTTTATCCGGCCTGTGTCTGATCCTATCTTTATCCAGCCTGTGGCTGATCCTCCATTTATCCAGCCTATGGCTGATCTCTTTATCCAGACTGAGTTGATCCTCCCTTTATTCAGGCTGTGGCTGATCCTCCCTTTATCCAGCGGGTGGCTGATCCTCCCTTTATTCAGCCTGTGGCTGATCCTTCCTTTATCTAGCATGTGGCTGAAACTCCCTTCATCCAGCATGTTTCTGATCCTACCTTTATCCAGCCTGCGGATGACCCTCCCTTTATCCAACCTGTGGATAATACTCCCTTTATCCAGCCTGTGACTGATCCTCTCTTTATTCAGCCTGTGCCTGATCCATCCTTTATCCAGCCTGTGGGTGACCCTCCCCTTATCCAGCCTGTGTCTGATCCTCTTTTTTATCCAGCCTATGGCTGATTCTCTCGTTATCGAGCCTGTGGCAGATCCTCGCTTTATCCATCTTTTGGCTTACCCTATCTTTATCCAACCTGTGGCTGACCCTCTCTTTACCAGCTTGTGCTGACCCACCTTCAATCCAGCATGCGGCTGATCCTGCATTCATCCAGTCTGTGGCTAATCCAACCTCTATCCAGTATATGGCCGATCCTGCATTTATCCAGCCTGTGACTGACCCTCCCTTTCTGGCCTCTGGCTGATGCTCTCTTCATCCAGCATGTGGCTGACCCTTGCTTTATCTAGCCATTGGTGATGATCTCTTTATCCACCCTGTAGCTGATCCCCTCTGTATCCAGCCTGCGGCTGATTCTTATTTGATCTAGCCTGTGGCGATGCTCTCATTTAAAAAATAAATTTTGAAAACCCAATTCGATTTTTCCAATTAAGGGGCAATTTAGCGTAGCCAATCCTTCTACCCTGCACATCTTTGGGTTGTGGGCACGAAATACATGCAAACACAGGGAGAATGTGCAAACTCCACACCGACAGCGACACAGAGCCGGGATCGAACCTGGGGCCTAGGCGCTGTGCGGCAGCAATGGTAACCACTGTGCTACCGTGCTGCCACCTGGTGATGCTCTCTTTATCTGTGGGGCCCAGTTGCTGCTGGGTTCGGCCCAGTTGCTGTGGGGCTGGGTACAGTTGCTGTGCTGAATGCCCAGTTGCTGTGGTGCTGGGACGAGTTGCAGTGGGGGCTGGGTCCAGTTGTTGCGGAGCTGGGTCCAGTTGCCGTGGGGAAGGGCCCAGTGCAATGGGGCTGGGCCCAGCTGCTGTGGGACTGGGTCCAGTTGCTGTGTGGCTGGGACCAGTTGCTGTGGGACTGGGCCCAGTTTCTGTGGGGCTGGGCCCAGTTGCCGTTGGGCAGTGTCCAGTTGCCGTGGGGCTGGGCCCAGTTGTCGAGGGGCTGGGTCCAGTTGCTGTGGGACTGGGTCCAGTTGCAGCGGGGGCTGGGTCCAGTTGCTGTGGGGCTGGGTCCAGTTGCTGTTGGGCTGGGTCCAGTTGCTGTGGGGCTGGGTCCAGTTGCTGTGGGTCTGGGTCCTGTTGCCGTGGGGCTGTGCCCAGTTGCTGTGGGGCTGGGCCCAGTTGCTGCGGGGCTGGGTCCAGTTGCTGTGCGGAGAGAGCCCAGTTGCTGCTGGGCTGCGCCCAGTTACTGTGGAGCTGGGTCCAGTTGCTGTGTGGCTGGGCCCAGTTGTTGTGGGACTGGGCATATTTGCTGCGGGGCTGGGCCCAATTGCTGCTGGGCTGGGTCCAGTTGCTGTGCGGACTGGGCCCAGTTGCTGTGGGGCTGAGCCCAGTTGCTGTGGAGCTGGGCCCAGTTGCTGCTGGGTTGGGCCCAGTTGCTGTGGGGCTGGGTCCAGTTGCAGTGGGGGCTGGGTCCAGTTGCTGCGGGGCTGGGTCCACTTGCCGTGGGGAAGGGCCCAGTGCCATGGGGCTGGGCCCAGTTGCTGTGGGACTGGGTCCAGTTGCTGTGTGGCTGGGACCAGTTGCTGTGGGACTGGGCCCTGTTGCTGTGGGGAGTGGGTGCAGTTGCTGTGGGGCTGGGGACAGTTGCTGCGGGAGCTGCGCCCATATGCCGTGGGGCTGGGACCATTTGCTGTGGGGCTGGTTCCAGTTGCTGCGGGGCCTGGGTCCAGTTGCTGCGGGGGCTGGGTCCAGCTGCTGTCGGGACAGGGCCCAATTGCTGTGGGGACTGGGCGCAATTGCTGAGGGGCTGGGCCCAGTTGCTGCGGGGACTGGGCCCAATAGCTGTGGGGCTGGTCCCAGTAGCTGCGGGGCTGGCCCAGTTGCTGTGGGGCTGGGTACAGTTACTGTGTGGCTGGGACCAGTTGCTGTGGGGCTGGGTCCAGTTGCTGTGGGGTCTCGGTCCAGTTGCTGTGGGACTGGGTCCAGTTGCTGTGGGGCTGGGTGCAGTTGCAGTGGGTCTGGGTCTAGTTGCCGTGGGGCTGGGTCCAGTTGCTGTGGGACTGGGTCCAGTTGCTGTGGGTACTGGGCCCAGTTGCTGTGGGACTGGGGCCAGTTGCTGAGGGGGCTGGGTCCAGTTGCTGTGGGTCTGGGTCCAGTTGCCGTGGGGCTGTGCCCTGTTGCTGTGGGGCTGGGGCCGGTTGCAGTGGGGCTGGGTCCAGTTGCTGTGAGGACTGGGTCCAATTGGTGTGGGGCTGGGTCCAGTTGCTGTGGGGCTGGGTCTAGTTGCTGCTGGGCTGGGCCCAGTTGCTGTGGGGCTGGGTCCAGTTGCCGTGGGTCTGGTCCCAGTTGCTGTGGGGCTGGGTCCAGTTTCTGTGGGGCTGGGTCCAGTTGCTGCTGGGCTGGGTCCAGTTGCCGTGCAGCTGTGTCCAATTGCTGTGGGGGCTCGGCTCAGTTCCTGTGGGGCTGGGACCAGTTGCTGTGGGACTGGGCCCAGTTGCTGTGGGGACTGGGCCCAGGTGCTGTGGGGCTCGGTCCAGTTTCTGTGGGGCTGGGTCCAGTTGCTGCTGGGCTGGGCACAGTTGCCGTGGGACTGGGTCCATTTGCTGTGGGTCTAGGCCCAGTTGCCGAGGGACTGTGCCCAGTTGCTGTGGGGCTGGGCCCAGTTGCTGTGGGGCTGGGTCCAGTTGCTGTGGGTACTGGGCCCAGTTGCTGTGGGTACTGGGCCCAGTTGCTGTGGGTACTGGGCCCAGTTGCTGTGGGACTGGGCCCAGTTGCTGTGGGACTGGGTCCAGTTGCTGAGGGGGCTGGGTCCAGTTGCTGTTGGTCTGGGTCCAGTTGCCGTGCGGCTGTGCCCTGTTGCTGTGGGACTGGGTGCAGTTGCAGTGGGTCTAGGCTCAGTTGCCGAGGGACTGTGCCCAGTTGCTGTGGGGCTGGGCCCAGTTGCTGTGGGGCTGGGTCCAGTTGCTGTGGGGTTGGGCCCAGTTGCTGTGGGGCTGAGGCCTGTTGCTTAGGGGCTGGGCCCAGTTGCTGCGGGATTGGGTCCAGTTGCTGTGGGACTGGGTCCAGTTGCTGTGGGGACAGGGCCCAGTTGCTCTGGGACTGGGTCCAGTTGCTGTGGGGCTGTGTCGAGTTGCTATAGGGCTGGGTCCTGTTGCTGTTGGACTGTGCCCAGTTTCTGTGGGGCTGGGTCCAGTTGCTGTGGGGACTGGCCCCAGTTGCTGTGGGGCTGGGGCCAGTTGCTGTGGGGCTGGGTCTAGTTGCTGTAGGGCTGTGCCCAGTTGCTTTGGGGCTGGGGCCAGTTGCAGTGGGGCTGGGTCCTGTTGCTGTGTGGGTGGGTCCAGTTGCTGCTGGGCTGGGCCCAGTTGCTGTGGGGCTGGGTCCAGTTGCTGTGCGGACTGGGCCCAGTTGCTGTGGTGCTGGGTCCAGTTGCTGTGGGGTTGGGCCCAGTTGCTGTGGGGCTGGGTCCTGTTGCTGAGGGGCTGTGCCCAGTTGCTTTGGGGCTGGGGCCAGTTGCAGTGGGGCTGGGTCCTGTTGCTGTGTGGGTGGGTCCAGTTGCTGCTGGGCTGGGCCCAGTTGCTGTGGGGCTGGGTCCAGTTGCTGTGGGGTTGGGCCCAGTTGCTGTGGGGCTGGGTTCAATTGGCCGTGAAAATTACTTCTGTACCACAAACGACTGTTTGGGAAAAAATAGTGAATTATGATGAAAGCAGTTTGTCATAATAGTTTATTCGACGAGAAAATCACTTTTATGGCATAACAGTAATTTTCTCGGCGAATAAAGCATTTTGACAACCTGCGCAACAAAATTTATTATTTTTTGCCAAGTATTCATTGTTGGAAGAAAAGTGATTTATTTTCACGGCGAAATTTTGACAAAATGCTTGCCTCAAAATTCACTATTTCTTGCAAAAACGTCTTTTATGGCATATAAGTGATTTTATCGTCGAATCAAGCATTTTGACAACCTGCTTGTGTCAAAATTCACTATTTTTTGCTGAACTTTCTTTTTCTGCATAAAAGTGATTTTGTCGGCGAATAATGCATTTTCACAAAGTGCGTGCATCAAAATTTAGTACGTTTTGCGAAAGAGTCTTTTATTGCATAAAAGTGATTTTCTCTGCGAATAAAGCGTTTTCGCAAACTGCTTGCATTAAAATCCTCTCTGCTTTGCCAAATATTCTTTTTTCGCATAAAAGTGCTTTTCTCGGCGAACTTGCATTTTGACAAACTGCTTGCATCAAAATTCACTATTTTTTGCCGAACATTCTTTTTTGGCATTAAAGTGATTTTCTCTGCGAATACAGCATTTTGACAACCTGCTTGCGTCAGATCGATATAAATATAGCTGTACATAGGTAGATACATAGAAAGATAGATAGATGGACAGACAAATTGATCGATAGATCAATGGATTGATAGATAGATAGATTCGAAAGATAGAAATACAGACAGAGAGGTAGGCTGATAGAGAGATAGATAAATAGACAGATCGACAGTAATATAGATATTATATCCCGCAGCAACTGAGCCCAGCCCCCAGCAACTGGACCCAGCCCCAAAGCAACTGGAACCAGCCCCACAGCAACTGGGCCCAGTCCCACGGCAACTGGGCCCTGCCCCACAGCAACTGGACCGAGCCCCACAGCAAATGGGACCAGTCCCACGGCAACTGGGCCCAGTCCGCACAGCAACTGGACCGAGCCCCACAGCAAATGGGACCAGTCCCACGTCAACTGGGCCCAGTCCGCACAGCAACTGGACCGAGCCCCACAGCAAATGGGCCCAGTCCCCAAACCAACAGGACCCAGCCCCACAGCAACTGGGCCCAGCCCAGCAGCAACTGGACCCAGCCCCACAGCAACTGGCCCCAACCCCACAGCAACTGGGGCCAGTCCCACAGAAACTGGGCACAGTCCAACAGCAACAGGTCCCAGCCCTACAGCAACTCGACCCAGTCCCACAGCAACAGGACCCAGCCCCACAGCAAATGGGCCCTGTCCCCACAGCAACTGGACCCAGTCCCACAGCAACTGGACCCAATCCCGCAGCAACTGGGCCCAGCCCCTCAGCAACAGGACCCAGCCCCACAGCAACTGGGCCCAACCCCACAGCAACTGGACCCAGCCCCACAGCAACTGGCCCAGCCCCACAGCAACTGGGCACAGTCCCTCGGCAACTGGGCCTAGACCCACAGCAACTGGACCCAGTCCCACGGCAACTGTGCCCAGCCCAGCAGCAACTGGGCCCAGTCCCCACAGCAACTGGGCCCAGTCCCACGGCAACTGTACCCAGCCCAGCAGCAACTGGACCCAGCCCCACAGAAACTGGACCGAGCCCCACAGCACCTGGGCCCAGTCCCCACAGCAACTGGGCCCAGTCCCACAGCAACTGGTCCCAGCCCCACAGGAACTGATCCGAGCCCCACAGTAATTGGACACAGCTGCACGGCAACAGGACCCAGCCCCCACAGCAACTGGACCCAGCCCCACAGAAACTGGACCGAGCCCCACAGCAACTGGACCAGACCCACGGCAACTGGGCCCAGCCCCACAGCAACTGGACCCAGCCCCACACCAATTGGACCCAGTCCTAACAGCAACTGGACCAGCCCCCACTGCAACCGACCCCAGCCCCTCAGCAACTGGGCACAGCCCCACGGCAACTGGACCCAGACCCACAGCAACTGGACCCAGCCCCCTCAGCAACTGGACCCAGCCCCTCAGCAACTGCTCCTAGTCCCACAGCAACTGGGCCCAGTACCCGCAGCAACTGGACCCAGCCCCACGGCAACTAGACCCAGACCCACTGCAACTGCACCCAGCCCCACAGCTACTGGACCCAGTCCCACAGCAACTGGACCGAGACCCCACAGCAACTGGACCCAGCCCCACAGCAACTGGTCCCAGCCACACAGTAACTGTACCCAGCCCCACAGCAACTGGACCTAGTCCCACGGCAACTAGACCCAGTCCCACAGCACCTGGTCCCACTCCCACAGCAATTCGGCCCAGCCCCCGCAGCAACTGGGCCCAGCCCCTCAGCAATTGCGCCCAGTCTACTCAGCAATTGAGCCCAGTCCCGACAGCAGCTGGACCCAGCCCCACAGCAAATGTACCCAGCCCCACATCTACTGGACCCAGCCCCCGCAGCAACTGGACCCAGGCCCCGCAGCAACTGGACCCAGTCCCACAGCAAATGGTCCCACTCCCACAGAAACTCGGCCCAGTCCCCGCAGCAACTGGGCCCAGCCCCTCAGCAATTGCGCCCAGTGCCCACAGCAATTGGGCCCAGTCCCGACAGCAGCTGGACCCAGCCCCACAGCAAATGTACCCAGCCCCACATCTACTGGACCCAGCCCCCGCAGCAACTGGACCCAGCCCCACAGCAAATGGTCCCAGCCCCACGGCAAATGGGCCCAGCTCACGCAGCAACAGTCCCCAGCCCCACAGCAACTGGACCCACTCCCCACAGCAACAGGGCCCAGCCCAACAGCAACTGGGCCCAGTCCCACAGCAACTGGACCCAGCCACACGACAACTGGGCCCAGTCCCACGGCAACTGGACCCTGCCGAACGGCAACTGGGCTCAGCCCCACAGAACCTGGGCCCAGACCCACAGCAACTGGTCCCAGCCACACAGCAACTGGACCCAGTCACACAGCAATTGGGCTCAGCCCATGGCAACAGGGCCCAGGCCAACAGCAACTGGGCCCAGTCCCACAGCAACTGGACCCAGCCACACGACAACTGGGCCCAGTCCCACGGCAACTGGACCCTGCCGAACGGCAACTGGGCTCAGCCCCACAGAACCTGGGCCCAGACCCACAGCAACTGGTCCCAGCCACACAGCAACTGGACCCAGTCACACAGCAATTGGGCTCAGCCCCATGGCACTGGGCCCTTCCCCTAGGCAAGTGGACCCAGCCCCGCAGCAACTGGACCCAGCCCCCACTGCAACAAGACCCAGCACCACAGCAACTGGGCCATTCCGCACAGCAACTGGACCCAGCCCCACAGCAACTGGGCCCAACCCAGCAGCAACTGGACCCAGCCCCACAGCAACTGGGCCCAGCCCCACAGCAGCTGGACCCAGTCCCACGGCAACTGGTCCCAGCCCCGCAGCAACTGGGCCCAGCCCGCACAGCAACTGGACCAGCTCCAGACAGCAACTGGACCCAGCTCCACAGCAACTGGGCGCAGCCCCACAGCAACTGGGCCCAGCCCGCACAGCAACTGGACCCAGCCCCACTGCAACTGGACCCAGCCCCAAAGCAACTGGGCACAGCCCCACAGCAACTGGACCCACCCACACAGCAACTGGCCCGAGCCCCACAGCAAATGGGCCCAGTCCCCAAAGCAACAGGACCCAGCCCCACTGCAACTGGCCCCAGCCCCAAAACAACTGGGCACAGCCCCACGGCAACTAGACCCAGCCCCACAGCAACTGGACCCAGCCCCAGCAACTGGACCCAGCCCCCGCAGCAACTGGACCCAGGCCCCGTAGCAACTGGACCCAGCCACACAGCAAATGGTCCCAGCCACACGGCAAATGGGCCCAGCTCCCGCAGCAACGGTCCCCAGCCCCACAGCAACTGGGCACAGTCCCTCGGCAACTGGGCCTAGACCCAAAGCAACTGGACCCAGTCCCACGGCAACTGTGCCCAGCCCAGCACCAACTGGACCCAGCCCCACAGAAACTGGACCGAGCCCCACAGCACCTGGGCCCAGTCCCCACAGCAACTGGGCCCAGTCCCACGGCAACTGTACCCAGCCCAGCAGCAACTGGACCCAGCCCCACAGAAACTGGACCGAGCCCCACAGCACCTGGGCCCAGTCCCACAGCAACTGCACCCAGCCACACGGCAACTGTACCCTGCCGAACGGCAACTGGGCCCAGCCCCACAGAACATGGGCCCAGACCCACATCAACTGGTCCCAGCCCCGCAGCAACTGGACCCAGCCCCCACTACAACTATACCCAGCACCACAGCAACTAGGCCATTCCGCACAGCAACTGGGCCCAGCCCCACAGCAACTGGGCCCAACCCAGCAGCAACTGGACCCAGTCCGCACAGCAACTGGGCCCAGTCCCACAGCAGCTGGACCCAGTCCCACGGCAACTGGTCCCAGCCCCACAGCAACTGGGCCCAGCCCGCACAGCAACTGGAGCCAGCCCCACAGCAATCGGGCCCAGCCGAGCAGCAACTGTGCCCAGTCCCACAACAACTGGGCCCAGCCCCACAGCATCTGGACCCAGCTCCCACAGCAACTGGACCCAGCCCCACAGCAACTGGACCCAGTCCCACAGCAACTGGACCCAGCCCCACAGCAACTGGGCCCAGCCCCACAGCAACTGGGCACAGTCCCTCGGCAACTGGGCCTAGACCCACAGCAACTGGACCAAGTCCCACGGCAACTGTGCCCAGCGCAGCAGCAACTGGACCCAGCCCCACAGAAACTGGACCGAGCCCCACAGCACCTGGGCCCAGTCCCCACAGCAACTGGGCCCAGTCCCACGGCAACTGTACCCAGCCCAGCAGCAACTGGACCAGCCCCACAGAAACTGGACCGAGCCCCACAGCACCTGGGCCCAGTCCCCACAGCAACTGGGCCCAGTCCCACAGCAACTTGTCCCAGCCCCACAGGAACTGATCCGAGCCCCCACAGCAATTGGACACAGCTGCACGGCAACAGGACCCAGCCCCCACAGCAACTGGACCCAGCCCCACAGACCGAGGCCCGACAGCAACAGGGACCAGACCCACGGCAACTGGGCCCAGCCACACAGTAACTGTACCCAGCCCCTCAGCAACTGGACCCAGCCCCACACCAATTGGACCCAGTCCTAACAGCAACTGGACCCAGCCCCACTGCAACCGACCCCAGCCCCTCAGCAACTGGGCACAGCCCCACGGCAACTGGACCCAGACCCACAGCAACTGGACCCAGCCCCCTCAGCAACTGTACCAGCCCTCAGCAACTGCTCCTAGTCCCACAGCACTGGGCCAGTACCCACAGCAACTGGACCCAGCCCCACGGCAACTAGACCAAGACCCACTGCAACTGCACCCAGCCCCACAGCTACTGGAGACAGTCCCACAGCAACTGGACCGAGACCCCACAGCAACTGGACCCAGCCCACAGCAACTGGGCCCAGCCCCACAGCAACTGGACCCAGCCCCACAGCAACTGGACCTAGTCCCACGGCAACTAGACCCAGTCCCACAGCACCTGGTCCCACTCCCACAGCAATTCGGCCCAGCCCCCGCAGCAACTGGGCCCAGCCCCTCAGCAATTGCGCCCAGTCCACACAGCAATTGGGCCCTGTGCCGACAGCAGCTGGACCCAGCCCCACAGCAAATGTACCCAGCCCCACATCTACTGGACCCAGCCCCCGCAGCAACTGGACCCAGGCCCCGCAGCAACTGGACCCAGCCCCACAGCAAATGGTCCCACTCCCACAGAAACTCGGCCCAGTCCCCGCAGCAACTGGCCCAGCCCCTCAGCAATTGCGCCAGTGCCCACAGCAATTGGGCCCAGTCCCGACAGCAGCTGGACCCAGCCCCACAGCAAATGGTCCCACTCCCACAGAAACTCGGCCCAGTCCCCGCAGCAACTGGGCCCAGCCCCTCAGCAATTGCGTCCAGTGCCCACAGCAATTGGGCCCAGTCCCGACAGCAGCTGGACCCAGCCCCACAGCAAATGTACCTAGCCCCACATCTACTGGACCCAGCCCCCGCAGCAACT
>NC_052151.1:198700219-198702719 GCF_902713615.1 Scyliorhinus canicula
CACAGCAACTGGACCCAGCCCAACAGCAACAGGACCCAGTCCCCACAGCAACTGGACCCAGCCCCCGCTGCAACTGGACCCAGTCCCACAGCAACTGGATCCAGCCCCACGACAACTGGGCCGAGCACCACGGCAACTGGACCCTGCCCAACGGCAACTGGGCCCACCCCACAGAAAACTGGGCCCAGTCCCACAGCAACTGGTCCCAGCCACACAGCAACTGGACCCAGTCCCACGGCAGCTGGGCCCAGCCCCATTGCACTGGGCCCTTCCCCACGGCAACTGGACCCAGCTCCGCAACAACTGGACCCAGCCCACACTGCAACTAGTCCCAGCACCACAGCAACTGGGCATTCCGCGCAGCAACTGTACCCAGCCCCACAGCAACTGGGCCCCACTCAGCAGCAACTGGGCCCCACAGATAAAGAGAGCATCACCAGGTGGCAGCACGGTATCACAGTGGTTACATTGCTGCCTCAGAGCGCCGAGGCCCCAGGTTCGATCCCGGCTCTGTGTCGCTGTCGGTGTGGAGTTTGCACATTCTCCCTGTGTTTGCATGTATTTCGTGCCCACAACCCAAAGATGTGCAGGGTAGAAGGATTGGCTACGCTAAATTGCCCCTTAATTGGAAAAATCGAATTGGGTTTTCAAAATTTATTTTTTTAAATGAGAGCATCGCCACAGGCTAGATCAAATAAGAATCAGCCGCAGGCTGGATACAGAGGGGATCAGCTACAGGGTGGATAAAGAGATCATCACCAATGGCTAGATAAAGCAAGGGTCAGCCACATGCTGGATGAAGAGAGCATCAGCCAGAGGCCAGAAAGGGAGGGTCAGTCACAGGCTGGATAAATGCAGGATCGGCCATATACTGGATAGAGGTTGGATTAGCCACAGACTGGATGAATGCAGGATCAGCCGCATGCTGGATTGAAGGTGGGTCAGCACAAGCTGGTAAAGAGAGGGTCAGCCACAGGTTGGATAAAGATAGGGTAAGCCAAAAGATGGATAAAGCGAGGATCTGCCACAGGCTGGAGAACGAGAGAATCAGCCATAGTCTAGATAAAAGAGAGGATCAGACACAGGCTGGATAAGGGGAGGGTCACCCACAGGCTGGATAAAGGAAGGATCAGCCACAGGCTGGATAAAGGGAGGATCAGCCACCGAATGGATAAAGGTAGTATCAGTCACAAGCTGTATAAATAGAGGATCAGCCGCAGGCTGGAGAAAAGGTCCATCAACCACAGGCTGGATAAAGGGAGGATCAGCCACAGGCTGGATAAAGGGTGGATCAGGCACAGGCTGAATAAAGAGTGGATCAGTCACAGGCTGGATAAAGGGAGTATTATCCACAGGTTGGATAAAGGGAGGGTCATCCGCAGGCTGGATCAAGGTAGGATCAGAAACATGCTGGATGAAGGGAGTTTCAGCCACAGGCTAGATAAAGGAAGGATCAGCCACAGGCTGAATAAAGGGAGGATCAGCCACCCACTGGATAAAGGGAGGATCAGCCACAGCCTGAATAAAGGGAGGATCAACTCAGTCTGGATAAAGAGATCAGCCACAGGCTGGATAAATGGAGGATCAGCCACAGGCTGGATAAAGATAGGATCAGACACAGGCTGGATAAAGATAGGATCAGCTACAGGCTGGATATTTGGAGGATCAGCCACAGGCTAGATAAAGATATGATCAGACACAGGCTGGATAAAGGGAGGACCATCCATCGGCTGGATTATGAGGGGATCAGCCACTGGCTCGATAATTGTAGGATGAGCCACAGGCTGTATAAAGCGAGGATCAGCCAAAGGCTGGATAAAGGGAGGACCAGCCACAGGTTGGATAAAGGTAGGATCTGAAAGATGCTGGATAAATGGAGTATCAGCCACAGGCTGGATAAAGGCAGGATCAGCCACATGCTGGATAAAGGGAGGATCAGCCACAGGCTAGATAAAGGAAGGATCAGCCACAGGCTGGATAAAGGGAGGATCTGAAAGATGCTGGATAAAGGGAGTATCATCCACAGGCGAGATGAAGGCAGGATCAGCCACAGGCTGGATAAAGGGAGGATAAGCCACATTTTAGATGAAGGAAGGATCAGCCACAGGCTGGATAAAGGGAACATCAGCCACATGATGGATAAAGGGAGGATCAGTCACAAGCTGTATAAATAGAGGATCAGCCGCAGGCTGGAGAAAAGGTCCATCAGCCACGGTAAAGGGCAGCACGGTAGCAGGGTGGTTAGCATAAATGCTTCACAGCTCCAGGGTCCCAGGTTCGATTCCCGGCTGGGTCACTGTCTGTGCGGAGTCTGCACGTCATCCCCGTGTGTGCGTGGGTTTCCTCCAGGCGCTCCATTTCCTCCCACTGTCCAAAGATGTGCGGGTTAGGTGGATTGGCTATGCCAAATTTCCCTTAGTGTTCTAAAAAATAAGTTTATTGGGGTAGGTGGGTTGTTGGGTTACTGGTATAGGGTGGATACGTTGACTTGAGTAAGGTG
>NC_052151.1:198712719-198798890 GCF_902713615.1 Scyliorhinus canicula
ATAGATTAATAGATAGTTAGATCGATATAAATATAACTATATAAATAGATAGATAGATAGATAGATGGATACATAAATACATAGATAGATACATATATAGATACTTTGACAGATGGATGGAAAGAACGCTGATTGATTGGCAGATAAACAGGTAGATAGCTGGATGGACGGATAGATCGATCGATAGATAAATAGATTGGTAGATAGAGAGGTCGATAGATCGATAGAAATATAGACAGACAGATAGATTGATAGAGAGATAGCTAGATAGATAGATAGGTAGAGAGAGATATAGGGAGATATAAAGATGGAGATAGATCTCCCCGGAACAGCCAATCAGTAGCTCCGCTCTGCTGCCCTCTGCTGGATGCTCATTTGCACTCAAACTCCTCGGGACTCTTTCGCAGGTACACCTTCAAATTACGCTGACCACACTGCACGTATTGAAATCTCCACAGAACAGCCAATCAGTAGCTCCGTTCTGCTGCCCTCTGCTGGATGCTTGCTTGCACTCGAACTCCTCGGGACTCTTTTACAGGTACACCTTCAAATTAGGCTGACCGCACTGCATGTATGCAAATCTCCCCGGAATTGCCAATCAGTTGCTCCGCTCTGCTGCCCTCTGCTGGATGCTTGCTTTTGCTCTCGAACTCCTCGGGTTTCTTTCACAGGTACACCTTCAAATTAGGCTGACCGCACTGCACGTATGCAAATCTCCCCGGAACAGCCAATCAGTAGCTCCGCTCTGCTGCCCTCTGCTGGATGCTTGTTTGCACTCGAACTCCTCGGGTCTCTTTCCCAGGTACACCTTCAAATTAGGCTGACCGCACTGCATGTACGCAAATCTCCCCGGAACAGCCAATCAGCAGCTCCGCTCTGCTGCCCTCAGCTAGATGCTTGCCTGCACTCGAACTCCTCGGGTCTCTTTCGCAGGTACACCTTCAAATTAGGCTGACTGCACTGCACGTATGCAAATGCACGTATGCACGACAGCAGTGCGGAGCTACTGATTGGTTGCTCTGGGGAGATTTGCATACGTGCAGTGCGGTTCGTCCTTCATGAGCGACGAGCTGCGTCAGCACCTGCTTGACAAGGGCATTGCCTCGAGCAGGACTACCAGCTACAACCCCGGGGGAACGGGCTGGTGGAGAGGGAGAATGCGACTGTCTGGAAGACCGTCCTGCTGACCCTCCTGTCTAGAAAGTTCCAAGTCTCCCAGTGGCAGGGAGTCCTCCCAGACGCGCTCCACACTATTAGGTCCCTTTTGTGCACAGCGACCAATCAGACCCCTCACGAGAGGCTCTTCATTTTTTCCAGGGGCACTACCACGGGGGTCTCACTTCCGGCATGGCTGAGGACACTGGGCCCCGTACTCCTGAGTAAACATGTCAGGGCACACAAAACCAACCCCCTTGTTGAGAAGGTGCGCCTGCTCCACTCCAACCCCCAATACGCATTCGTCGAGTTCCCTGACGGCCGTCAGGACACTGTATCCCTCCGGGATCTGGCACCCGCCGGATCCAGCGCCCCCTTCTACCCCCACAGAAGGACCCCTCATCCTACACCCCATGCTGCTTCCCCCTCGCGCTCCCAAACCCACGAGCTTGCTCCACCAGTTCCGCGCACCCGCGCCGGTCAGACCCCAGCACCCCCAGTCCCTGGTCGAACCAGGAGAGTATGAAGCTCGGATACAACCCTCCCTGGAGTCCGCCATCGTACCCCAGCACACAACATCCATCCAGCCACCGCAAGAGGCTGCAACCCCGGTGCTCTGCAGATCACAGCGGTCAGTTCGACCACTGGACAGACTGACTTTGTAGACCACCACCCCCGCCGGACTTGATTTTTATTTGCAGGGGGTGAATGTGGTGAATGTAACTTGGTAATTCACACTGTATCTTTGTAAGCACAGTAGCGTTATCCGACCACTAGGGGGAGTAGCTCTGGGAATGCTCAGGAGTTTGTACGGGGCTCCACCCTTGGCTCCACCCATGACTCCTCCCCCTTGTGCTGCTGTATACATACCCTTGTCCAGAGTCAGCCTGCAGTTCACCGAGAGTTCATCAACGGTTAACAGGCTGGCTCTGTAGTATGTAGAATGAAACCACTGTTCATATCGGAAAGCATGTGTCTGGTGAATTGATGGTTCCATCAAAAGCTTTGGGATTCACCATAATCCTACTTGCCAAGGACATTTCATGACCCCCTCCTAGCCCTCCAAATTTCCCGCTTCAGTAACTTCCTACTTTCTTTATACTCCTCAGGGGATTCGACTGTCCCCACCCTTCTAGACCATACAAAAGTCTCCTTTTTCTTTTTGGCAAGGTTCACAATATCCCTCGTTATCCTAAACTTCCTAAACTCCCTAAACTTCCCATACTTATCCTTCATTCTCTCAGGAACGTGACTTTCCTGAATCCTAATCAACTGTCACTTGAAAGACTCCCACATGTCCGATGTTGATTTACTATCCAACAATCCAAATTCTTCAATTCCTGTCGAATGTTTTTTAAATTTTTTTATTTAGAGTACCCAATTATTTTATTTTTTAAATTTCTTTTCCAATTAAGGGGCAATTTACCGCAGCCAATCCACCTAACCTGCACATCTTTGGGTTGTGGGGGTGAAACCCATGCAAACACGGGGACAATGTGCAAACACCACACGGACAGTGACCCAGATTCCTGTCTAATGTTATCAAAATTTGCCTTTCCCCAGTGTAGAAGCCAGGTATTTCTAATACACCTAATATAGGTAAAAGATACCTTTTTAAGCATAAATATTAAGCCCCAGTTTTAAATTCAGGATTAAAAACACATATACTGCAAATTCATTTAAATACATAGTTTGAAAGAAACCGAGAAGCCTGATACATTTCTCCAATGACAAGGGCTGAATCCATGGCAACGAGGTGGCAGGAGTAAAGGCTCTATTGTTCTCATTTCAGGCCACTCGTGATGACAGCCTGAACCACATTCCATAACTTATATAGGCTGAAACATTCTAGACTATTGCTGGATTTTTAAAATGGACAGTTTATAAAACATCAAATCAAATACATATTTGATTCCAACATTCTCAAAAAATAACAATTTCATAAAATTCAGCATAATTCATTTTCCTAGATTAAAACAGACTTTGATTTACATTTTGCAAGTCATTGTCCAGTATTGCATAATTACAATAGCCAAGTCAGCATAAAACCAGTTTTTGCTGGTAAAGATAAAGCACAATTTCACATTCTTTAACATACACAAGTATGCAGATATGCAACAATTAGAAGTAATGTTACATATTGAAGATGGACAGCTTGCCGTCAAATCAAATGTGTTTGAGTCTAACCCAAACCAATTCGGATTATATTGGGGTATGATTAGATGACTTAAGACAGATATGAAACAGTATAACTGAAGAGTTTTGTTCCGCCATTTTTTGGTTTTTAGGTTGGCAGTTTTTGGTAGGTAGCTTTTTTTAGATTGGGTAGGTTTTGTTGGTAGGTTAGAATCATCTATACTTTGATCTGAACTATTCACTGTCTCCCTGTATTCATATTTCATTTTCAGACTTTTAAAGTTATTTTTCGAGCTGTTTGCCTGAGCAAGAAGATAATTTCTGTGATTCTTTGAAAGCTTCAAATTGTCTATGACTTGCCTTTTAAATGACTTTCAAGTTGTAATCAATAGAAGACAAATAAAATAATTCTTATTTGCACCTAAGAAGTTTTAACTTAAATTTCTACTGAGTTCCAGTAATCGCAAGTGCAGCTGGTAACCTAAATGTTTTTAAAAATCCATCAACTGGCACAGTCGAATCGATTTTCATTTTCATATTTCAGAAGGCTTCCTGGATACACCTTACAAACTCTCCCTCATCCAAACCCCCAGCACTAAGTGAGTCCAGTCAATATAGTGAAAATGAAAATCCCCTACCACAACAACCCTGTTACTTGTACCTATCCAAAATCTCTCTGCCTATCTGCTCCTCTGTCCCTCGCTGGCAGTTGGTGGGGCCTGTAATAAATGCCCAACATTCCTGTTCCCCCTTCCTGTTCCTGAACTCTACCCAGATTGCATCATTGTTTGAGCCCTCCAAGGTGTCCTCCCACAGTACGGCTATAATATTCTCCTTAACCAGTAATGCTACTCCCCCACCATTTGTACATCCCCTCTATCTTTCCTGAAGCAGCTATATCCTCCAACATTCAGCTGCCAATCCTGCCCTTCCTTTAACCACCTCTCTGTGACAGCCACAACATCATAATTCCAAATACTAATAAGTGCTCTAAGTTCATCTGTCTTACCCGTGATACTTTGAAACAAATATACTTCAAACCACTGAGTTTGATTAGACAGGATGACGTTGTTCTCTGATTTTTGTTCTCTATTTCCCCTTCAGTTATTACTCCTTCTACAAGTCCCGAAAGACGTGCTGTTAGGTAATTTGGACATTCTGAATTCTCCCTCTGTGTACCCGAACAGGCGCCGGAGTGCGGCAACTAGGGATTTTCACAGTAACTTCATTGCAGTGTTAATGTAAGCCTACTTGTGATAAGCCTACTTATTATAATTTTTCTCCCTCAGTTCACCTTACATTGTTTGAATCCCATTGATATTTGGAAAGTTAAAGCCTCCTCGTATTATTGCCCTCTTGTTCTTACAGGCAGAAATCTGACAACATTATTGATCAGTACTCTGATCCTGCCCTCCCCCCATATTACTTGAGCCCCAAGAGCTATATCTAATTCCTTCTTAAAATTACACAACATTTTGTCCTCAACTATTTTCTGTAGTGGCAAATTCCACAGATTCACCACTCTCTGGGTGAAGAAATTGCTCCTCATCTCAGTCCTAAAAGGATTACCCTTTATCCTCAAACTATGACCCCTAGTGAAGCCTAGATCTGGACTCCCCCACCATCAGGAACATTCTTTCTGAATCTACCCTGTCGAATCCTGTTAGAATTTTATACGTTTTGTGGGATCCCCCCCCCACTCTTCCAAACTCCAATGACTATAATCCTAACCGACTTAGTCTCTTCTCATATGACAGTCCCGCCATCCGAGGAATCAGCCTGGTAAACCTTCGCTGCACTCCCTCCACAGCAAGAACATCCTTCCCAAGGACACCCAAACTACACCCAATATTGCAGGTATGGCTCACCAATAACAATACAATTGCAGTAAAACACCCCTATTCCTAAAGTCAAACCCTCTCGCTATGAAGGCCAACATACCATTTGATGTGATTGGTCCTTTATACCTTACAAAGGAATCCACCAAACACTTCAACTTGTCCAAACCAGAATCTTTTACTGAGTCTTGTGTGGTAAGATAGCAATCTGATACAGAGCATGTTATCATGGCTTCTGCTTACTACTCCTCTGGAATCTGCATGCAGCATTGACCATTCAGTTGTATGAAATGAAATGAAATGAAAGTCGCTTATTGTCACGAGTAGGCTTCAATGAAGTTACTGTGAAAAGCCCCTAGTCGCCACATTCCGGCGCCTGTCCGGGGAGGCTGGTACAGGAATTGAACCGTGCAGCTGGCCTACTTGGTCTGCTTTAAAAGATAACGATTTAGCTAAGCGAGCTAAACCAGCCTTATTACCCACTCAATCATAGAACATAGAACATAGAACAGTACAGCACAGAACAGGCCCTTCGGCCCTCAATGTTGTGCCGAGCCATGATCACCCTACTCAAACCCACGTATCCACCCTATACCCATAACCCAACAACCCCCCCCTTAACCTTACTTTTTTATTAGGACACTACGGGCAATTTAGCATGGCCAATCCACCTAACCCGCACATCTTTGGACTGTGGGAGGAAACCGGAGCACCCGGAGGAAACCCACGCACACAGGGGGAGGACGTGCAGACTCCACACAGACAGTGACCCAGCCGGGAATCGAACCTGGGACCCTGGAGCTGTGAAGCATTTATGCTAACCACCATGCTACCCTGCTGCCCCGTCTTCTGAATCATCTTCTGAAGATGGGTGGATGTGTCTCCCCTTATATGGGAGTCACTGGTCTCATGACCTTTGTCTAGAGACAGCATGGTGTGTCTGCACCTGCTGGTTGGAGGTCGCCCACCATCCATCTATGATTTCGCCCATAGGCATATTACCATATCATTACATATGGCAGCAGGGTAGCATGGTGGTTAGCATAAATGCTTCACAGCTCCAGGGTCCCAGGTTCGATTCCCGGCTGGGTCACTGTCTGTGTGGAGTCTGCACGTCCTCCCCGTGTGTGCGTGGGGTTCCTCCGGGTGCTCCGGTTTCCTCCCACAGTCCAAAGATGTGTGGGTTAGGTGGATTGGCCATGCTAAATTGCCCGTAGTGTCCTAATAAAAGTAAGGTTAAGGGGGGGGTTGTTGGGTTACGGGTATGGGGTGGATATGTGGGTTTGAGTGGGGTGATCATGGCTCGCCACAACATTGAGGGCCGAAGGGCCTGTTCTGTGCTGTACTGTTCTATGTTCTATTTGCCTTTTTTACTGCCTGCTGTACCTGCGCGCTTACTTTCAGCGACTGATGCACGAGGACACCAAGGTCTCTCTGAGTATCCACCTCTCTCAATTTACACCCAATCAAATAATAATCTGCCTCCCGAGTTTTGAGACTGAAGGTATGTTGTGTGCGTGTTGTGCGGACGTAGGGATCTCGGGGATTTTATAGAAGCTTAAAAATTCTAAAAGGATTAGACAGGGTAGATTCAGGCCAAAACATTGTATGTTCTCAAGAAGCAGTTAGGTATAGAACTTGGGGGCGAAGGGGATCAAAGGATATAGGGGAAAGGCAGGATCAGGCTATTGAGTTGCATGATCAGCCATGATCATAATGAATGGGATAGCAGGTTTGCAAGGCCGAATGGCCCCCCCCGCTCCTATTTTCTATGTTTTTATGTCTCATGAGTCCAGTGAAATGGACACGGGTCATAGGACAGTCTCCCCTCCACCTTTTGATGTTATCTCATGCTCTGGGCCTCCATAGCAGGCCCAACACACGATAGTGGGGTTTGGTTGTTCCCTCATACCACCAGCTGAAAGAAGGGTGGGGAGTCCACGCAATGAGCTATGCAAAAACCCAGTCTGTGTTTCGTTGTTCACACAAACCACTGCACACTGTTCGCCAATGTTATTGTACACATGTTGGGATGTAGTTTTCACGGTTACACCCTCACACCACCGGGGAGGCCAGTGGAGAGGATGCAGGTCACCATGTGATAACGCGGTCACATCTAGCATCACGTGGCGGATGAATGGCAGAATTCCTAGGATCTCGGGCAGAGTTAGTTCAATAACTTTACCGTTACTTGGATTTGATTGGATTTGTTTATTGTCACGTATACCGAGGTACGAGGTACTGCGTACAGTCCAGCAGACAGATCATTCCATACATGAAAAACACAGGACATATGATAAATATACAATGTAAATATATAGACACAGGCATCGGGTGAAGCATACAGAGTGTTGTACTATTCAGTAGAGAACTTGGATGAAGACATCAGTCCAGTCCATAAGAGGGTCATTTAGGAGTCTGGTGACAGTGGGGAAGAAACTATTTTTGAGTCTGTTCGTGCGTGTTCTCAGACTTCTGTATCTCCTGCCCGATGGAAGAGGTTGGAAGAGTGAGTAAGCCGGGTGGGAGGGGTCTTTGATTATGGTGTGTTGTTCAATTAATCAGTTAATTGAACAACACACCAGAAAGAAAATCTGACTCGGAGGAGAGGCCAAGTGACTGGAGTCCTGAATGAGGTAGAGAGAGAGAAAGTCACAGACACAGAGAGGGAAAGATGGACAAACTGTATTGTTGATAAAGTCAGAGAGAAACGTGCGCACACAGAAAGACAGAGAGCTAGAGGCAGTTGGAGAAACAAGAGAAAGAGACAAGAGAGTGGGACAGAGACAGAGGAAGAGACAAAGAGTGAGACAGATGGAGAGAGACAGGGAGAGAGACAGACAGAAGGAGAGAGTCAATGTTGGAATAACAGAAACACAAAGAGTGATATAGTGAGATGGACAGAGTTGGAGAGAGAGACACACAAAGAATGGGGGAAACAGAAAGAGAGAGAGAAAGAGAGACAATGCTGAGAGGGAGAGAGAATTAGAGAGAGGCAGAAAGACCGAGAGGGACAGATGAAGAGAGAGGGCGTGATGGGGTCGGAGAATCGCCAGGGGTCGGTGTGAATCCCGCCCTCGTCGGCTGCCAAATACACTGGTGCTGGGGATTTGGCGGGGGCGGGAATTGGGCCGGTCGGCGGCCGCTGGCAATGCCCGATCCCCCCCCCCCCCGGCGATTCTCCGGCCCGGGTCTTCGGCCAGTCCCGCAGGCATATGTTACGACAGGTGCTTACCGGCGGGACCTGGACCTGGACCGCTCTTCGGGCGGCCTCCTGGATCCTCGGGGGGGAGCGCGGGGGCTTTGGACCTGGGAGGTGCCCCCACGGTGGCTAGGCCCGCGATCAGAGCCCACCGATCCGCGGGCGGGCCTGTGTCGTGGCGGCACTCTATTCCTCCAAGCCGGCTGGTGTACCAGTCCCCAATGTCCGGCGCGGAGATGAACCTCTCCTGCACATGTGCTGGGATGACGCCAGCACGCGCCAAACCATTCCTCGCCGGTTTACAGGGCGCAAACCACTACGGCACCGGCCTAGCCCCTCAAGGAGCGGAGGATTCCGCACCTTCGGGGCGGTCTGATGCCGGAGTGGTTCACGCCACTCCTTTGCGCTGGAGTTGCCCACCCCAAGGGTTTCCTGAAGAATCCCGCCCAATATTTGAGAAAGGAAGTCAGACAGAGGTAGAGAGAGGGCAATTTGGAGAGAATGAGGATGAGAGACAGAGGGCGAGATTCTCCCAAACCGGGAGAAATCGTAAGGCTGGCGTCAAAAACGGGCGGGTTTAGAACATAGAACATAGAACAGTACAGCACAGAACAGGCCCTTCGGCCCTCGATGTTGTGCCGAGCAATGATCACCCCACTTAAACCCACGTAACCCGTATACCCGTATACCCGTAACCCAACAATCCCCCATTAACCTTACACTAGGGGCAATTGATCATGGCCAATCCACCTAACCCGCACATCTTTGGACTGTGGGAGGAAACCGGAGCACCCGGAGGAAACCCACGCACACACGGGGAGGACGTGCAGACTCCGCACAGACTGTGACCCAGTCGGGAATCGAACCTGGGACCCTGGAGCTGTGAAGCATTGATGCTAACCACCATGCTACCATGAGGCCCCTGACGCCAGTCTCCGCCCCCCCCCCCCCCCCCGACCGGGAACCGATTCTGGTCCCCGGTCGGGGCTAGCATGCCGCGGCCGTGAACTCCAGCATCGCGGGCTTAACGAATTTCGTTAAGCCCACTTGCCAGAGTTTGCGACAGCTGACGTGTCACATGACGTCAGCCGCGCATGCGCGGATTGGAAGACTCCAACCCGCGCATGCGCGGATGATGTCATCGCGCATTCGCGCGAAACCCACGCATGCGCGGGCCGGGATGCCGCCCCGCGAATGGATACAGCGGGGCGGCGGAAGGACAAAGAGTGCGCGGGGCACCGATCGCGGGCCATGGCACCCTTGGCACGGCCGTGGTACTGCTGTGCCAATCGGTGCCATGGTTGCCAAGATCCCAACTTTACGGCCGTTTTTACGAACGGTCAGACCAGGTGTGTTTGACGTTCCTAAAAACGGTCGTAAAGGGCTTGGACTTCGGCCCATCGGCCAGCTGAGAATCGCTGCTCGCCGTAAAAAAACGGCGGCAGCGATTCGTGTCGGGAGGCGGGCGTGGGGGGGGGGGGAGAATAGCGGGAGGGCGTCAGACTAGCGTGGCCGTAAAAATTTATGACCCCCGCTATTTTCCGCACCATCGTGAGTGCGGAGAATTGCGCCCAGAGAGCGAAGTAGGATACAGGGAGCTGGATAGCGAGAAAGAGAGACAAAGAGAAAGAGACATGGAGTGAGGGATGTGAAGGAAAAACAGAGACAGAGATGAAGAAAAAGCATCCTGCACATCGAGGGCTGAGGGGTCCGCAGATTAACGTGGGGATTGGGCGGCCTCACATAAGAGATTGCATTACAAGATGAGGTTATTCAATGCAGCTCTTAATTGAGTCAATAGTTTATCTTGGGAACTGCAGCCTAATGCTCTGAAAAAGACTCCAATAAGATTAACCGGGGATTAGATTATAGAAATCTCTCGCAAAACAGACATGAATTAATAAGAATTAAGGCAGAGCCGGTGTCTCTCTCTGTATATCCATCTCTCTCTATTTCTGCCTAGCAGTCTCAAATGTATTTCTCTCTCTCTCTTTCCCTCTCTCTTGCTTCCTCACTTTCTCCGCCTCTAAAGCATCTTTCTCTCTTTCACTTCTCTATCTCCCTCCCCTGCTTCAATAAGCCCAACCTGCCATTCATCCTGCAATATGCACCTCTGCCTCCTCCCCCTATATGGCAGCTTTCCATGGCTCTGCCTCCACTAACACAGCAAGTGAGCTGATTAAAGGCCTCAGTACATCCTCAGACAAGAAGTGTGTCACTCTGTAATCGTAAACCACTTTACTTCAGCCTCTCAAAGGCCATGACACAAAAGGTCACACTACAGAACACACAACCAGGTGCCACCCTCCTAACGGGAGAGCACAAGGTTCATTCAGTGAGTAGACCCACAGTTGACCCCACTGGGAGAAACAGGACATGGGCCACAGAGCCTATCGCTATCATCAGCTGAGCAGCTACCGGTACCCCTGTTGGCAAGGACAGGTTGTGGGTGTAGTGGTTTCCCACATCACAGGCCTGACGCCGCTCACTGATGGGGACAGGGATGCAGTACAGACTACATCATCTCCAAGAGGCCAGCGGGGGAGCAGCAGGGGGCATGTTTTTTTTTCAGAAAATATTTTATTGAAGCATTTGTAATTTTCACAATTTAACATATTAACATTTCTAAAACAACCGCATGGGTCGTCGCACAAAATACCCCCCAAGAGAATAACAAACAATAAACCACGTCGCGCTTTTCTCCCGCCCTGTCCCCAATTACCCGTATACTAAATTCCCTGTCCTTATCTAACACTACCATGCCTCTCCTGTTTTCCTCCCCCCCATCTTCCCTTTGCCCCCTTACTGCTGCCATTCAATTTTTGTTGAAGAAATTGATGAACGGCTGCCAACTCCGGGTGAATCCCTGTATTGATCCTCACAGAGCAAACTTGATTTTTCTCCAGACTGAGAAACCCTCCCGTATCGCTGACCCACACTCCTGACTTTGGGGGCTCCGAGTCCCTCCATCTCAGCAAGATCCATCTCCGGGCCACCAGGGAGGAGAAGGCCAGGATATCGGCCTCCCTCCCTCCTTTGCCCCCGGATCCTCCGACACCCCAAATATAGCCAATTCTGGACTCGGAGTTACCCTGCCTTCCAGGACTTCTGACATAACATCCGCAAATCCCTGCCAGAATTCCCTCAGTTTCGGACATGCCCAAAATATATGAACATGGTTAGGCGGACTACCCCCACACCGTCCACATCTGTCCTCCACCTCCTTGAAGAACCTACTCATCCAGGCTGCCATTATGTGGGCCCTGTAGACGACTTTGAACTGAATCAAGCTATGTCTAGCACAAGATGAGGATGCATTTTCCCTTTTCAAGGCTTTTTCCCACTTCAGTTTCCAGCTCCCCTCCTAGTTCCTCTTCCCACTTCCTCTTCACCTCTCTGATAGGGGAAGCCCCTTGGTTAATTAACAGAAAGCAAAGAGTGGGGATTAATGGGTGTTCCTCTGGTTGGCAATCAGTAGCTCGTGGTGTCCCTCAGGGATCAGTGTTGGGACCATAATTGTTCACAATTTACATAGATGATTTGGAGTTGGGGACCAAGGGCAATGTGTCCAAGTTTGCAGACGACACTAAGGTGAGTGGTAAAGCAAAAAGTGCAGAGGGTACTGGAAGTCTACAGAGGGATTTGGATAGGTTAAGTGAATGGGCTAGGGTCTGGCAGATGGAATGCAATGTTGACAAATGTGAGGTTATCCATTTTGGTAGGAATTAACAGCAAACGGGATTATTATTTAAATGATAAAATATTAAAACATGCTGCTGTGCAGAGAGACCTGGGTGTGCTAGTGCATGAGTCGCAAAAAGTTGGTTTACAGGTGCAACAGGTGATTAAGAAGGTGAATGGGACTTCCGGTGGCGGCGATGTTCGAGTGAGCCGCACATTCGGCGGGCTCTCACTCCGGCGGGGCTTAACAGCTGATTCCCCGCGATAGCGGGACCACGGGGACGGCAAAAAGGCTGCCGTGGAAAGAAGAGGAGAGCGGGCTGCAGCAGATGGAATCGTGGGAGGCCAGCAGGTAGAGGAGGAAAGAGAGAGAGAGAGAGAGACGGAGGCAAGGAGGAAGCTGACCTGAAGGGTAAGATGGCGGACCCACGGACCTTCCTTCCTCCAGGACAAAGAAAAAAAGTTTGGAGTTGCTGAGGAGGGACAGCTTGGACCCACTTCAGATGCCCAGAAGGTAAGATTTAAGGAGCTGGGCGAAGGAAGGCGGCAGCGAAGGTGCTGAGGAGCGGGCTGCGGCATATGGAACAGCGGGATTCCAGAAGGCAGAAGAAGAAGGAGAAAAAGGGACAGAGACAAGGACCTGAAGAAAATTACTTGGGACCTAAGATGGCGGACACACGGACCCCGGACTCAGCAATCCAGCTGGCGCTGGATAACATGCTCCAGGTAATGAAGTTCAGTTTTGAAGCGCTGAAGCGGGACAGCTTGGACCCAATCCAGAAAGCGGTGGATCAGCTGAACCAGAGGCTGGACGCCCAGGATGTTAAAGTTAAGGAGCTGGGAGAGGCGGTGGAGGAGCAGGCGGATGCGCAAACGGTTGCAGCGCTAGAAGTTGACGGCCTGAAAGAGCGGCAGAGAAGACTGCTGGACAGAGTGGAGGAGCTGGAGAATAGAGTCCGCAGGAACAATCTAAGGATGGTCGGCCTCCCGGAGGGGGCTGAGGGAGCTGATGCTGCAGCGTTTGTAGCAGACCTGCTGAAGCAGCTGATGGGGGCCAAAGCCTTTCCGCGACCGCTGGAGCTGGAGGGGGCACACAGAGTGCAGGCAAGGCAGGGGCGGCCGGGCGGACCCCCCCGCCCGATGGTGATTAGGTTCCACAGGTTCGTGGACAAGGAGCGGGTGCTGCAGTGGGCAAAGAGCGCCAGGAGCAGCACATGGAACAACAGTGTTCTCCGCATTTATCAGGACCTAAGCCAGGAGGTGGCTCGGCGGCGAGCAGCCTTTAAGAATGTCAAGGAGGTGCTGTTCAAGAAGCACGTGAAGTTTGGTCTGCTGTTCCCAGCTCGGCTATGGGTCACGCACCAGGGTCAACACCACTACTTCTCCGAGCCCGAAGAAGCGATGGATTTTGTGAGGGACCTGGGGCTGGTCCCGAAAGGAGGCCCCAAGTTAGGGCCCGAGGATTTCTGTGGGAAGGAACGCCGAATGTGCCTGGACTGCTGCTCAACGGTGTGCTGGGCCAAAGGGGCTAAGCGGAACATTTGAGACTCTTTCCTTTGTTCATGGACATTTATGTGCTTTTTCTCTTTTTTCTGTGTTTTTTTTCTTTTTTTTTTCCTGTTTGGGCTGGTTTGTGCTTTTTGTGCAGCTCGCGGAAGACACTGGAGCCGGCTTGCCCCAGTGGGTGGGGAGGAGGACAGGGAAACAATGGGAATGAGACAGGAAGGCGCCGGAGTGTTGAGTCACCGGGCTAGCAGATTGGCTAGGCAAGGAAGTCAGATGGGGGGGGAAGTTACAGCCAGTAGATGGCAGGGGTGGGGGTATCGGGGGATGGGGTTAGGGGAGGGAGGGGTTGTTCTGCTGACGGGAGAGGGACTTGAAATAGGCACTGGAAAGGAGGTCGAGGGTGGAGGCAGCCAAAGGGCGGGCCAGGAATGGCGCGACGCACGGGTCAGGGGCCGGCCCGAGAAAGGCTATGGCTGACCGGCGGGGTGGGGGGGGTGGGATGTGCCCCCCGACCAGGCTGATCACCTGGAACGTCAAGGGACTGAATGGGCCGGTTAAGAGGGCGCGGGTGTTCGCGCACTTGCGGGCCCTGAGGGCGGACGTAATTATGTTGCAGGAGACACATCTGAAAGTGTCAGACCAGACCAGGCTAAGGAAGGGCTGGATTAGCCAGGTCTTCCACTCGGACTTGGACTCGAAGTCCAGAGGGGTGGCAATCATGATCAACAAGCGCGTGCAATTTGAGGCAGAGGGCATATCCGCAGACAGGGGGGGGCAGATACCTGATGGTACGGGGCAGACTGGAGGGGAGAAGAGTGGTGCTGGTGAATATATATGCCCCGAACTGGGATGACGTGGACTTCATTAAAAGAGTGCTGGGGAAGATCCCGGACCTGGATTCTCGCAGGCTAATAATGGGAGGGGACTTTAACATGGTCCTTGACCCGACTTTGGATCGGTCGTGTCCCAGAACGGGTAGACTCTCAGCAATGGCAAGGGAGCTGAAAGGGTTTATGGGGCAAATGGGGGCAGTGGACCCCTGGAGAGATGGGCAGCCAACAGGAAGGGGCTACTCGTTTTATTCGCACGTCCATAAAGTATATTCCAGGATAGATTTCTTTGTACTAAGCAGGGACTGTATGGGGGAGGTAAAGAACACGGAATACTCAGCAATTACTATTTCAGACCATGCCCCGCATTGGGTGGACCTGCAGTTCGGGGGAGCGAGCTATCAACGCCCGCAATGGAGGCTAGATGTGGGACTGCTGTCGGAGGAGGGGATCTGCGAGAGGCTTCGGAAATGTATAAAAAATTACCTGCAGGTGAATGACACTGGGGAGGTCTCAGCGGCGACCGTGTGGGAGGCGCTAAAGGCAGTAGTGCGGGGGGGAGCTGATTTCAATTGGGGCCCACAGAGCCAAGGCAGACCGGGCAGAGATGGATAGATTGGTCAGGGAAATGGGTCGGATAGATGAAGAGCACGCGGAGTCCCATGGGGAGGTTTTACTCAGGGAGAGGCAGAGACTACAGGCGGAACTGGGGGCACTATCCACGAGTAGGGCCGTGGAACAGCTTAGGAAGGCCAGGGAGTGGTGTACGAGCATGGGGAAAAGGCTAGCAGACTGTTAGCGCAGCAACTCAGGAGGAGGGAGGCGGCCAGGGAAATAGGTAGAGTGAGGGACGAGGGGGGGCGTAAAGTGGAGGATCCGGCAGAATTGAATAGGGTATTCCGGGACTTCTACTGTAAGCTGTATACTTCGGAGCCGCCGGAAGAACCGGAGGGGATGAAAAGGTTTCTGGACGGGTTAACATTCCCAACAGTTGGGGGGGGTGGGGGGGGGGGGGGGGGGGAGTGGAAGAGCTGGGGGCCCCGATTAGAGTAGAGGGGGGCCTAAAGGCCATGCAGTCGGGGAAGTCCCCGGGGCCGGATGGATACCCAGTAGAGTTTTATAGGAAGTTCTCTGAGCTGGTGGGCCCGGTCTTGGCGAGGGTTTTCAATGAGGCAAGGGACAGAGGGACCCTGCCGCCGACAATGTCACAAGCCACCATATCTCTGATATTGAAGCGGGGTAAAGACCCGGAGGTGTGCGGGTCCTACAGGCCAATCTCCCTGATTAATGTAGACGCCAAGCTCCTGGCAAAGGTACTGGCGGGTAGAATGGAGGACTGTGTACCGGAGGTGATTGGGGAGGATCAAACGGGGTTCGTGAAAGGTAGGCAGCTGGCGGCCAATCTGAGGAGATTGCTCAATGTGATAATGATGCCCCCAGCGGGTAGAGAGGTCGAGGTAGTGGTGGCAATGGACGCCGAGAAGGCCTTTGACCGGGTGGAGTGGGACTATCTATGGGAGGTGCTCGGACGGTTTGGGTTCGGGGAGGGATTGGTGGATTGGATCAAATTATTATATCAGGCCCCGAGGGCCAGCGTCAGGACCAACAGAGAAGTGTCGGAGTACTTTAGGTTGTACCGAGGGACCAGACAGGGCTGCCCGCTCTCCCCGCTGCTGTTTGCGCTGGCCATAGAACCGCTGGCGATTGCGCTGAGAGCTGCAGAGGGTTGGAAGGGGATGGTGAGGGGTGGGGTTGAACACAGGGTTTCTCTTTATGCAGATGACCTGCTCCTGTACGTGTCCGACCCAGTGGCCGGGATGGGAACTATACTGGGAATGCTGAGGAAGTTCGGCCAGTTCTCAGGATACAAATTAAATACGGTCAAGAGTGAAATGTTTGTGGTCCAGGCAAGGGGCCAGGAGAACAGATTGAGAGGGCTACCGTTTAGGCTAGTTGAGGAAAATTTCCGGTATTTGGGAATCCAGGTGGCACGAGACTGGGGCAGGCTGCATAAGTTAAATTTAGCCAGGGTGGTGGAGCAAATGAAGGGAGAGTTTCGGAGATGGGATGCACTCCCGCTGTCGCTGGCAGGGAGGGTGCAGACTGTAAAGATGACAATCCTCCCTCGATTTTTGTTTATTTTTCAGTGCCTCCCGATCTTTATCCCACAGTCCTTCTTCAAAAGAGTTAACGGGCTGATCATGAGCTTTGTCTGGGCGGGAAAGTCTCCGCGGGTGAAGAAGGCAATGTTGGAGAGGAACCGCAGCGAGGGAGGGCTGGCTTTGCCGAGTCTGGTCAATTATTACTGGGCGGCCAACATCTCTATGATAAGGAAGTGGATGGTGGGTACGGGGTCTATTTGGGAGTGGGTGGAGGCGGCTTCGTGCAGGGGCTCCAGTTTGGAAGCCCTGGTCACGGCTCCTCTACCGCTGCCGCCGGCCAAGTACACCACCAGCCCGGTAGTGGTGGCGACCCTGCGGATATGGGGCCAGTGGAGGAGGCATGTGGGGGAGATGGGGGCGTCTGTCTGGGCGCCAATCTGCGACAACCATTGGTTTGCCCCCGGCAGTATGGATGGGGGGTTCCGAATATGGCGGCGAGCAGGGGCGGGAAGGGTGGGTGATATGTTCCTGGAAGGGAGCTTCGCGAGTTTGAGGAGCTTGGAGGAGAAATTTGGGTTGGTAAGGGGAAATAATTTTAGATACCTACAGCTGCGGGACTTTGTTCGTAGACAGGTCCCATCTTTCCCGCGCCTCCCGCCAATGGGGATCCTCGACAGAATAGTCTCTAGGAGGGAAGAAGGGGAGGGCAGAGTCTCGGGTATATATAAGGTGCTCATGAGGGAGGAAGGGTCCCAGACAGAGGAACTGAAACTTAAATGGGAGGAGGAGCTAGGTGGGGAAATGGAGGATGGGCTGTGGGCAGAGGCCCTGAGTAGGGTAAATTCGACCGCGACATGTGCTAGGCTCGGGCTGATCCAATTTAAGGTCGTTCACCGGGCCCATATGACGGTGGCTCGGATGAGCAAATTTTTCGGGATAGAGGACAAATGCGCTAGGTGCGCGGGAGGACCAGCGAACCATGTTCACATGTTTTGGGCATGCCCTAAGCTGAGGGGGTACTGGGAGGGATTTGCGGGGGTCATGTCCCAGGTGCTAAAAACAAGGGTGGTGATGAGTCCAGGGGTGGCAATTTTTGGGGTTTCGGAAGACCCGGGCGTCCAGGGGGAGAAAGAGGCCGATGTGTTGGCCTTTGCTTCCCTGATAGCCCGGCGACTAATATTATTGGCGTGGAGGGACTCAAAGCCCCCGAAGACTGAGTGGTGGCTTGCGGACATGTCGAGTTTCCTGGGGGTGGAAAAAATTAAGTTCGCCTTGAGGGGATCAGTGCAGGGGTTCACCCGGAGGTGGCAACCATTTATTGACTTCTTTGCGGGAGAGTGAGCGTCAGCAGGGGGGTGGGGGGAGGGGGGGGTAGAGTAGAGTAGGAGGGAAAATATGGCGGGTAGTACCGGTGGGAGGGGAGCGGGCTTGTGCAATATGTTACGATGGAAGTATTGAAAGTACGTGGATGTTTGCACATTTTTGCCTTTTTTGCTTCCTTTCTGATGATGTCTGTAACTGTTTATAAAGCCAAAAACTACCTCAATAAAATTGTTTATTAAAAAAAAAGAAGGTGAATGGAATGTTGTCCTTCATTGCTAGAGGGATGGAGTTTGAGACTAGGGAGGTTATGCTGCAATTGTATACAGCATTTGTACTGTTGCCTTATTTGGTCGTATGTATGTGAAATTTGATGCAACTGGAATGTATCTGTACAGAAATGCTTGGTCCCCTTTGTTCACTTGCTGTTGAAGAACCAGGATACATGGTTGTGTCCTGCTCTTCTAATGAAGTGAGTCAACCAGGTAGCTGGTTAAAATAAACAATAATTGATACCTGCAAATCCATCTCAAATTTTATTGAGCCCAGACTGGCAGCAAAAGAATCAGGATTGTCATTTTCACTGTAATAAACTAGGCCATGTAAAGTCAAAGTGTTGGTGGTTGAAGAAAAGCACTGGAAGCCTGATGTGGTAAAACAGGATAAGACAGTGGGGTTTGTAAAGGAAAGCCCAAATGAAGCTTGGGAGGTACAAAAGATTGCACAGCCTGATCAAGAGGTGAATGATAAGAAGGTGCCGGATCTTTTTAAAGAATTTACTTGTGTGGGTAAAGTTTACTCACGTGTATCAGGAGGAGCAGGTAAAGAAGTCACAATTTTATGAGATATGGGAGCAAGTCAATCTTTAATGGTAAGAGATGAGGAGTTCAGTAGTTTGGGAAGAATGTTGCCAGAAAAGGGCAATGTGTCCAAGTTTGCAGGTGACACTAAGATGAGTGGTAAAGCGAAAAGTGCAGAGGATACTGGAAGTCTGCAGAGGGATTTGGATAGGTTAAGTGAATGGGCTAGGGTCTGGCAGATGGAATACAATGTTGACAAATGTGAGGTTATCCATTTTGGTAGGAATAACAGCAAGTGGGATTATTATTTAAACGATAAACTATTAAAGTATGCTGCTGTGCAGAGAGACCTGGGTGTGCTAGTGCATGAGTTACAGAAAGTTGGTTTACAGGTGCACCAGGTCATTAAGAAGGTGAATGGAATTTTGTCCTTCATTGCTAGAGGGATGGAGTTTAAGACTAGGGAGGTTATGCTGCAATTGTATAAGGTGTTAGTGAGGCCACACCTGGAGTATTGTGTTCAGTTTTGGTCTCCTTACTTGAGAAAGGACGTACTGGCGCTCGAGGGTGTGCAGAGGAGATTCACTAGGTTAATCCCAGAACTGAAGGGGTGGGCAGCACGGTGGCCTAGTGGTTAGCACAACCGCCTCACGGCGCTGAGGTCCCAGGTTCGATCCCGGCTCTGGGTCACTGTCTGTGTGGAGTTTGCACATTCTCCCCGTGTCTGCGTGGGTTTCGCCCCCACAACCCAAAAATGTGCAGAGTAGGTGGATTGGCCACGCTAAATTGCCCCTTAATTGGAAAAAATAATTGGGTAATCTAAATTTATAAAAAAAAAAGAACTGAAGGGGTTGGATTACGAGGAGAGGTTGAGTAGATTGGGACTGTACTCATTGGAATTTAGAAGGATGAGGGGGGATCTTATAGAAACATATAAAATTATGAAGGGAATAGGTAGGATAGATGCAGGCAGGTTGTTTCCACTGGCGGGTGAAAGCAGAACCAGGGGGCACAGCCTCAAAATAAGGGGAAGTAGATTTAGGACTGAGTTTAGGAGGAACTTCTTCACATAAAGGGTTGTGAATCTATGGAATTCCTTGCCCAGTGAAGCAGTTGAGGCTCCTTCATTAAATATTTTTAAGGTAAAGATCGATAGTTATTTGAAGAATAAAGGGATTAAGAGTTATGGTGTTCGGGCCGGAAAGTGGAGCTGAGTCCACAAAAGATCAGCCATGATCTCATTGAATGGAGGAGCAGGCTCGAGGGGTCAGATGGCCTACTCCTGCTCCTAGTTCTTATGCTCTTATGTTCTTAATATATGGCAGGGGTTAGGTTACAAAGTGGTGTTGCTGGGGGGGAAGGGGGAGGGAGTTACTCTGCTGATGAGGGAGGGACTTAGGCTTTGGGACAGAGAGGAGGTCGGGGGTGGGGGCTGCCATGAGGCGGGCCGATGGTGGCGCGGCACATGGGCTGTGGGTGGGCCCAGGAAAGGGGATGGCTGATCGGCGGGGGGGGGGGGGGGGGGGGGGTCATCTGGAATGTTAGAGGGCTGAATGGGCCTGTCAAGAAGGCACGTGTGTTCGCGCATCTGAGGGCTCTGAAGGTAGACGTGGTGTTGTTGCAGGAGACGCACCTGAAATTGGCGGATCAAGTTAGGCTGAGGAAGGGTTAGGTCAGTCAGGTCTTCCATTTGGGGCTGGACACCAAGACTAGAGGGGTGGCGATTTTAATCAATAAGCTAGTGCAATTTCGGACGGGCAGTATAGTATCGGATGGGGAGGGGGGAGCGGTATGTCATGGTTAGCGGTAAGCTGGAGGGGAGGAAGGTAGTCTTGGTTAATGTGTACGTGCCAAACTGGGACGATGTCGAATTCATAAAGAGGTTGCTGGGGAAAATACCTGAACTGGACTCGCACAAGTTGGTGGTGGGAGGGGATTTTAATATGGTCACCGACCCCGACCTGGACCGGTCATGTTCGAAAATGGGGAGGGTGCCAGCAATGGCAAAGAAACTGATGAAAAATGAAATGAAAATCGCTTATTGTCACGAGTAGGCTTCAATGAAGTTACTGTGAAAAGCCCCTAGTCGCCACATTCCGGCGCCTGTGAGCTAAACTAGCCCCTGATAGGGTTCATGGAGCAGATGGGGGGATCGTCCCATGGATGTTTAGGCAGCCAACGAGGAGGGGGTTTTCTTTTTATTCGCATGTGCATCGGGTTTACTCCCGGATTGATTTTTTTCATTTTGAGCAGGGATTTACTGGCGGGGTTGGTGGACACGGGGTATTCGGCCATCACTATTTCGGATCATGCCCCACATTGGGTAGAACTGCAGGTTAGTGAGGAGAGCTTTCAGTGCCCACAATGGAGACTAGACGTGGGCTTCTTGGCAGATGAGGTGGTGTGCGACAGAACTACCTGCAGGTCAATGACACAGGGGAAGTCTCAGCAGCGGTGCTCTGGGAGGCACTGAAGGCAGTGGTGAGAGGGGAGCTGATCTCAATCCGGGTTTATAGGGACAGGACAGATAGGGCAGAGACGGACCGACTGGCTAAGGAGATCCTACAAATAGACAGGAGGTATGCGATGACCCTGGGGGTGGAGCTGTAAAGGGAACGTTGGAGGCTGCAGGCTGAGTTTGGGGTGTTGTCCACAGGCAAGACAGTGGAGCAGCTTAGAAAGGAGTTTTACAAACATGGGGAGAAGGCCAGCAGAATGCTGGCACAGCAGCTTAGGAAGAGGGAGGCGGTCAGGGAAATAGAAAAGGTGGTCAATGGGGATGGAAATCTGGCAGGGGACTCGGCTGGGCTAAACAGGGCTTTTAGGGACTTTTACAGTAGACTCTATCACTCAGAACTCCCCATGGGGCCGGAGGGGATGAGACGCCTTTTGGACGGACTGACCTTCCCAAGGGTGGGCAGGGAGCTGGTGGATGGGCTGGGGGCCCGATCAGGGCCAAATAAATAGCTGAGGGCTTGAAGGCCATGGAGTCGGGTAAAGCCCCGGGGCTGGACGGGTATCAGGTGCAATTGTACAAGGAATTCTTGGGGGTATTAGGGCCGTGTTTAGTCAAGGTTTTCAATGAAGCAAGGGATGGAGGGGTGCTGCCCCCGACGATGTCACAGGCCACTATTTTGTTAATATTGAAGCGGGACAAAAACCCGGAGATGTGTGTGTCTGACAGATCAATCTCGTTGCTCAATGTGGACGCCAAGCTGCTGGCGAAAGTTTTGGCTTCTAGGATTGAAGATTGTGTGCCGGATGTGATTATGGAGGATGAAACCAGGTTTGTCAAGGGCAGGCAGTGGTGGCCAATATAAGAAGGCTGCTCAACGTGATTATGATGCCCCGGAGAGTAGGGAGGTAGAGATAGTGGTGGCCATGGATGCGGAGAAGGCGCTCGACCGGGTGGAGTGGGACTATCTATGGGAGGTGTTGGGACGATTTGGGTTCAGTGGGGGCTTGATCGACTGGGTTAGGCTGTTGTACCAGACCCCGGAGGCTAGTGTAAGGACGAATAGGACGACCTCGGACTATTTTAGACTACACCGCGGGACAAGACAGGGATGCCCCCTCTCCCCACTGCTGTTTGCGTTGGCTATAGAGCCGCTGGCAATTGCTCTGAGAGCTTCAAGGGGTTGGTTCAGAGGGTGAGGTGAAACATAGGGTCTCACTATACACGGACGATCTGCTCTTATAAATAGCAGATCTTATATAAGATCTAATTAGCAGATCCAGGGGCAGGGATGGGTGAGATCATGGCGGGGAATTTGGACGGTTTTCGGGTTATATAAACTGGACATGACAAAGAGCGAGATGTTTGTAGTCCAGGCAAGGGGACAGGAGGGTCGGCTGGGGGAGCTACCGTTTAGGTTAGTGGGGGACAGTTTTAGGTACCGAGGGATACAGGCGCCGTGCAACTGGGGCCGGTTACACAAGTTGAACAAGTTGGTCGAGCAGATGAGGGGCGAGTTCCAGAGATGGGATGTGCTACCGATGTCGCTGGTTGGGTGGGTGCAGATGTTTAAGATGACGGTCCTGCCAAGATTTTTATTTGTATTCCAATGCCTCCCAATTTTCATCCCATGATCCTTTTTTAAGAAGATTTTGTGCTTTGTCTGGGTGGGTAAGTCCCCGCGGGTGAAGAAGACGATGCTCAAGAGGAATTGGGGAGAGGGGGGAGCTTGCCCTGCCAAACCTCAGTAATTATTACTGGCAGGCCAATATTACGATGATAAGGAAGTGGGTGGTGGGGACGGGGCCAGTTTGGGAGCGGATGGAGGCAGCTTCATGTCGGGGCACCAGCTTGGGGGGCGTTGATAACAGTGAGATATTCCCCCAGTCCCAAGGTGGTGGCAGCCTTGAGGATCTGGGGTCAGTGGTGGAGATACGTTGGAGCAGGGGGAGCATCGGTTTGGTCCCCAATATGCGACAACCACGGTTTGCCCCAGGAAGCCTGGATGAGGAGTTTCGAGTGCGGCGAAGGGCAGAAATTGAGAGGATGGATGGATGAGGCTCCTGGAAGGGAGCTTCCCTAGCTTGAGGGCGCTGGAGGAGAAGTTTGGGTTGGCAACAAGGAACGACTTGAGATATTTACAGGTGCGGGACTTTCTGCGCAGGCAGGTATCATTCTTCCCATTCCTGCCACTAACAGGGATCCAGGATAGGGTAGTGTCTAGGGGATGGGCGGGAGAGGGGAGTGTCGCAGACATCTACAAAGAACTAATGGGGGCGGAGGAAATGCAGAGCGAGGAGCTGAGGCGTTAGTGAGAGGAGGAGCTTGGGGGAGAGATGGAGGGCGGAGAATTCAGAATATCCAAATTACCTAAAAATACGCCTTTCGGTACTTGTGGGAGGAAACCAGAGTAACCGGAGGAAATCCACACAGACACAGAGAGAAAGTACAGACTCCGCACAGACAGTGACCCAAGCCGGGAATTGAACCTGGGAGCCTGACGCTGTGAAGCAACAGTGCTAATCACTGTGCTACCGTGCCATCCATTTCCCATCATCAATACGCGGGGAGCTTGTGCACAGAGTTTGCACCATCCTTACGGCATGAACAGTGTATGTTGCTCTCTTGGAATTTGCTTTTGAGAAGACGTTCCAATTGTATAGGACAAAGCACCGCTATTCAATCAGGTCATGACTGAAGTCTAGATGCAAGGGCGGGTGTGTGAGAGTGCGGCAAACCTGCACCCTCAGTGGTGTGACCTGCACTATGAACAACCCTGACTCAGAGAGCGAGAGAGAGAGAGCGAGAAAAACAGTCCTGCGAAAAGCTCGGGAACAGCAGCAGTCTCTCTCTCTGTCCCAGGAAGGCAGTCAGCAAATTAATTGTCTCAGTGCAGGGTATACTGTTACAGAGTGGGATTGATCTGTGGTTCAGGGATGGAGACTGAAGACAGCTCCGTCTGCGCAACAGATATCGGCAGTTACACGATTCAGGCTGCTGAGTGAGCTACTATAGATAACCCAGAATACAGGCTGACAGAGAGAGAGGGGAGGTACAGACAGAGAGAGGAAGAGAGAGAGGGAGACCAACAGATAGAGGAGGCTGAGGAGAGGACAGACAGACAGGAAGAGGAAGACAGAGAGAGGAAGTCAGAGGAAGACAGAAAAGAGAAGGCAGGAAACAGAGATGGAAAGAAGAGACAGAAAGTAGTGACAGAAAGGAGAGATGAAAAGGAGAGACGAAAAGGAGAGACGGAAAGGAGAGAAGGAAAGGAGAGGCGGAAAAGAGAGACGGAAAAGATAGATGGAAAGGAGAGGCGGAAAGGAGAGATGGAAAAGATAGTCGGAAAAGATAGACGGAAAAGAGACGAAAAAGAGTGACGGAAAGGAGAGGCGGAAAAGAGAGACGGAAAAGAGAGACGGAAAAGAGATACGGAAAGGAGAGAAGGAAAGGAGAGGCGGAAAACAGAGACGGAAAGGAGAGGCGGAAAAGAGAGATGGAAAGGAGAGATGGAAAAGAGACGGAAAGGAGAGAAGGAAATGAGAGAGGGGGGACTTCCGGTGGCCACTGTGATGGTATGAATGTGAGCACTGCCATTGGTGCAGAGCATGGGTTTCCCATTGGCTCTGGCTGGTCATATGACTCCCGTCCGATTGGCTGGGACTATTCATGTGACTGCTCACCAATTGGTCGAGAGGCAAGTAGACCCCGCCTCCAAGGCGTTCCCCGCCTCCAGAGTTCCCGGCGGTCGGCCTTACTCTGTAGTCAACCACCGGGCTAACAACTAGCTGATTAAAGTCAAAGTTTGGATTTTAATCGTGTCTCAAGTCCAATTGATGGTACATCAGTCACATGTCGGTGGAGGTCACAAGTTAGGTGGTTCCTTCTCGAATCTTTATTTTGTGGATCTTTATGCCTTGTCTCAGGTGCACCTTTTGGATGAGCTGGTGTGGGAAGTTCCAAGGAATCGGTGGAATGTTGAAGTTCCAGAAGAAAGATCAGAGAAGGAATGGAGCGAGCATAAGTCTGCCTGGCGAGTGCTGTTCTGAGTCCGGCAGGAGGAAAGATGGTGAGGATCGGTTTGTCAGGTAGGGCCGCTCACATCACGGTGAAACTCTGACTGGAGAATTTGAAAGGCTGTTCGCCAATCATTAAGAGGTGCATCGGAGGAAGATGATGACCTCACTCAAAGAGTAGGGGGAGGGGATGCTTGCCCCCATAAGGCTGCAATGATGAAGATGTTGATTGTGGTGCAGGAGCAAGCAAAGAAGATGAAGGGGGTGGAGGAGGCAACACAGCGACCAGTTCACCTGGATGGGTGAGGAGCTGCGGAGGGTGTCTGGGGTCAATAATGGCCTCAGAGCCAAAGTGGAGAACCTGGAAAATAGATAAAGGAGAGAAAATTTGAGGATCGTGGGCATGCCTGAGGGAGTGCAGGGCCAAAGGATGATTGAGTAATTTACGGACATGTTCACCACGTTGATAGGGGAAGGGATAGAACCCTCTCACTATGAGTTGGACAGGGCACATCGGTTACTCCGGTCGAAGCCCAAAGCAAATGAGCCACGAAGGGTGGTGATAGTCTGCTTCCACCATTACCACGTGAAGGAGAAGGTATTGAGCTGGTTGAAGCAGAAGTGGGACTTGAAGTGGGAAGGCGTTGATATACACATTTACCAAGACCTGATGGCAGAGTTGGCGAAAAGCCTTTGGACGAGTGAGGGGGGCATTTTACGGCAGCGGAGTGTGGTTCAGAGTGATCTATCCAGCGACGTTGAGAATGACTCACAACTTGAACATAGAACATAGAACAGTACAGCACAGTACTCCTTCGGCCCTCGATGTTGTGCCGAGCAATGATCCCCCTACTCAAACCCATGTATCCACCCTATACCCGTAACCCAACAACCCCCCCCCCCTTAACCTTACCTTTTAGGACACTACGGGCAATTTAGCATGGCCAATCCACCTAACCCGCACATGAAGGACTTCTATTTTGAGATGAGATGAGATGAGCAGAGTTGCTCGTGAAGGACTGGGGCTGAGATGAGTTTTGGGATTTGGACTTGGACGTTTTTCTGTGAGTTTTTCAACTGAGGGTTTTCTATGTGTTTTGTTTCTTTTTATTGATGTATTTCTTGTCTGCTCAGGGTATGTGGACTCCCCACTCTGGCATTATAGAATCATAGAATTTACAGTGCGCAAGGAGGCCATTCGGCCCATCGAGTCTGCACCAGCTCTTGGAAAGAACACCTTAGTCTTCCCACCTATCTACCCTATCCCCGTAACCCAATAACCCCTCCTAACCTTTTTTGGACACCAAGGGCAATTTATCATGGCCAATCCACCTAACCTGCACATCTTTGGACTGTGGGAGGAAACCGGAGCACCCGGCGGAAACCCACGCACACACGGGGAGGATGTGGAGACTCCGCACAGACAGTGACCCAGCCGGGAATTGAACCTGGAGCTGTGAAGCAATTGTGCTAACCATGATGCTACCATGCTGCCCATTATGGCTGGGGGGGGGGGTTGAAGTTGTTGGGGGGTTTCTGGGCATGGGGGGGGCCTGGTTGACAAGAATGTGGTTGGGAGGAGGAGAGGGCTCTGTCAGGGGTCACCGCATGAGCAAGCGAAGGTTGGCTCGTGAACGGGAGTGTGGTGGGCGGAGTAGCCGCGGTCGTTGGAACCTGGTTAGGCAGCTTTCGATGGACTTGGGAGGTGAGATTGGATGCCGGTGGGGTGGTGGGGATTCAATACTGGATTAGGTGTTTGCAAAAGGAAGTGGTGGGGGATTCTGAGAAGGGGGCGGGGGTTGACGGTGGCTAAAGGTTGGGGCAGGTTCTGCCAGGTGGGCAGGGCCTGGGGTAATGGTGATGGCGGGTAGGAGGGCTGGGGGGATTGAAAGACCCCCAGTCAGAATGGCGATTTTAGTGGGCAAGTGGGTGAGGTTTCAGATGGAGAAGGTGGTGGATCAGGGAAACAGGCACGTGATCGTAATGGGTGCATTAGAGAGGAGGTTAGTGGCGCTGGTATGCTTATTTGCCCCCATTTGGGATGACACGGGGTTTGTGAAGAAAATGCTGGCTGCCATTCCACATCTGGAAACCCGTGAGTTGATCTTGGGGCAGGAATTGAACACAGAGCTGGAGCCGAGGGTGGACAGGTCCCAGCCAAACTCGCCGATCCTGTTCGAGGGGGCAGGGTCAGGGATAAGCCATTTGCTGGTTTTATGAGGGAGTTGGGAGGGGTTGATCTGTGGAGATTTTTACACTCAAGATATTGGGAATATTTTTTTTCTCTCCGGTGTACAATGTGTTTACGAGGATTGGTTTTGTTTGTAGTGGGAAAAGCGCTGTTGACCGGAGGGAGATAGTTCGGGTTTGGGTTTGGATGGATGAGCTGGTGGTGGCCCTGGACCAGATTAATAAGGTGTTTCAGGAATTTTATAGGGATTTGTATAAGTCGGAGCCACCAGAGGATGAGCGGGCGATGAAGGAATTTTTGTGGAGGTTAGAGTGCCTGAGGTTGGGGGCAATGGAGAAGGCAGGGCTGGAGGAGCTGGTGGGGGAAGAGGAAGTGAAGGCAGCAATTGGGAAGATGCAGATGGGGAAGGTGGTGCAGCCGGATGGGTTCCTGGTGGAATCCTATGAGAAGTTTAAGGATAAACTGGTGCCGTTGTCGGTGGAAATGTTCGAGGACTCGATGGTCTGGGGGATCTCGCCAAATACGATGGGACAAGCCTCCATCTTGTTGCTGTTAAAGAAGGATAAGGACCCGGTGGAGTGTGGACACTAAGATATTAGCAAGGGTGCTGGCATTAAGGTTGGAGGTGTGGCTCCTGAGTTATTGGGGAGGATCAGACAGGGTTCGAATGTGAGGAGGCTGCTGAAAGTGGTTCTTTCTCTGGCAGAGGGAAGGGAGTTGGAGGTGGTTGTTGCGGAGCTGTTTGATTGGGTGGAGTGGAGTTATTTGATGGCGGTGTTGGAGAAATTTGGGATTGGGCCAATTTCTGGCATTGGTGCAGTTGTTGTATAAGGAGCCGATGGCAAATGTGTGCATGAATGATATGAATTCAGGGTATTTTCCATTACACCGGGGAACCACACAGGGGTGCCCCATGTCGCCCCTTCTGTTTGCATTGGCTATAGAGCCCTCGGCCATTGCGCTGAGGTGCTCGGGATTGTGCAAAGGGATAGTTTGGTGGCGTTGGAGCAGATGGTTTGCTGCTATACATTTCGGAGCCGGGTTCCTCAGTGGGGAACTTAACGGGTCTGCTTCAAGGATTTGGCGCTTTTTCAGGGTATAAACAAAATTTTGGGAAAAGCGAGTGGTTTCCCCTCCAGGGAGAGGGATTGGGGTTGGGTGGGTTGCCAATCTGTCTGGCATTTAAGGTGGCCGTTGACGTAAGTGATGTGAACGTTGGTGCTGTACTGTTACATGATGATGACAAAGGAATAGAAAAACCTGTTAGTTATTTTCCCAGAGAAAAAAAGGTTCATCAAAAGAAGTTTTCAACCATAGAAAAGGAAACATTGAGCATGGTATTGGCATTGCAACATTTTGACACAGGATTCTTATCTTTATTGATGGAGGCATTAAATAGAAGAGCAAGGAGGTTATGCTGGAGCTGTCTAAAACACTGCTTACACCCCAACTGGAGTACTGTGTGCAGTTCTGGTCACCACACTATAGAAAGAACAAAGAAAAGTAAAGCACAGGAACAGGCCCTTCGGCCCTCCAAGCCTGTGCTGATCACGAAGCCCTAACTAAAAAAAAACCTTCTGCCCTTACTCGGTCCGTATCCCTCTATTTCCTCCCTATACATGAACCCATCCAGATGCCTCTTAAATGTTGCTAATGTGCCTGCTTCCACCACATCCTCTGGCAGCGCATTCCACGCACCCACCAGTCTGTGTGAAAAACTTACTCCAGACATCTCCCTTGAACTTTCTCCCTCTCACCTTGAACCTGTGTCCCTTTGTAATTGACACTTCCACCCTTGGAAAAAGCCTCTGACTATCCAACCTGTCTATGCCTCTCATAATTTTGTAGGCCTCTATCAGGTCTTCCCTCAGCCTCCATCTTTCCAGTGAAAGCAATCCTAGTTTAGTCAACCTCTTCTCATAGCCAACACCTCGAGACCAAGTAACATCCTGGTGACCAAAAAGAAAATGCTGGAAAATCTCAGCAGGTCTGGCAGCATCTGAAAGGAGAGAAAAGAGCTAACGTTTCGAGTCCAGATGACCCTTTGTGAAAGCTAAGAATCAGAGAAAGTGGGAAATATTTATACTGTGGAGTGAGAATTAAAGGTGAGTCATAGCCACAGAAACCCAGGGAAACCGGGTGCTAATGGCCACAGAAACCAAGGTGAAAGAGCGTTAATGGCAGTCCCCAGAGAGGACAAAAGATGTGAAAGGTCAAACAGCAGGGAAACTAACATCAGAGGGTAAACTGTGACAGGTGTAGATATGGGGGGAGGGGAAGGGGGAAGCAAGGAGGAGAAAGGGTAAGGAATGGTGGAAAAGATGGGGGTTGAGTATATAGAAAGAAAGGCAAGGGAAAAAAATGGTAAAAGACAGTTGAAATGAAATGGGATGAAAACAAATGGGTCGAGGTGGGGTAGAGCTGATCATCTGAAGTTGTTGAATTCGATGTTCAGGCCGGGAGGCTGTAGTGTGCCTAACCGGAAGATGAGATATTGTTCCTCCAGTTTGCATTGCGTTTCACTGGAACATTGCAGAAGGCCAAGAACAGACATGTGGGCATGGGAACAGGGTCTTTTGTTAAAATGGCAAGCAACAGGAAGGTCAGGATCCTGAATGCACACAGACCGAAGATGCTCAGGAAAGCAATCACCCAGTCTACGTTTGGTCTCTCCGACATAGAGGAGACCACATTAGGAGCAACGAATGCAGTGGACCAAATTGGACGAGGTGCAAGTGAAACGCTGCTTAACCTGGAATGTGTGTTTTGAGCCTGGGATGTTATGCATGGAAGAGGTAAAGGGGCAGGTGTTACACCACCTGCGATTGCATGGGAAGGTCCGATAGGCGATGGGAGAGGTACTGGGTATGGTGGAGGAGTGGACTAGATTACCTCGGAGGGAACGGTCTCTGTGGAATGCTGACAGAGGAAGTGAAGGGAAGATGTGTTTGGGTGTGGCATCACTCTGGAGTTGGCAAAACATCCTGGTGAACCTTCTTTGCACTCTCCCCAAAGCTTCTACGTCCTTCTGATAATGTGGTGACCAGAACTGCACGCAATACTCCAAATGCAGCCTAACCAAGGTTTTCTATAGCTGCAACATGTTTCCCTACTCTTGTACCCAATGCCCTGGCTGATGAAGGCAAGCATACCATCTGCCTTCTTAATCACCTTGGCCCCCTGTGTTGGCACTTTTAGGGAACTGTGGATCTGCACGCCCAGATCCCTCTGTATGTTAATGTTCCTAAGGGTTCTTCTATTTACAGTATAATTCATACCTAGATTTGATCCTCCAAAATGCATCACTTCACATTTGTTCGGATTAAATTCCATCTGCCATTTCTGTGCCTAAGTCTCCAATCTATCTATATCCTGTTGTATCCTCTGACAATCCTCGACACTATCAGCAACTCTGCCAATCTTCATGTCATCTGCAAATTTACCAATCAGACCACCCACATTTTCCTCCAGATCATTTATATATACTACAAACAACAGATGTTCCAGCACTAATCCCTGCGGAACACACTAGCTACAGACCTCCATTCAGAAAAATACCCTTCCACTGATACTCTCTGTTTTCAATAAATTCCATCCCACCGTCAGACTCACCATGGACTATTCTCCAAATTTCTATCCTTTATTTTTTCAGGGACATGCCTGTCTTCCACCTCAATCAACTGGCCTTTAAAAGCCTCCCAAATGTCAGACGTGGAATTGCCCTCAAACAGCCGCTCCCAATCCACATTCCCCAGCTCCTGCCTAATTTGGATGAAGTTGGCCCTCGCCCAATTAAGCACCCTCACCCACGGGCCACTCTTGTTCTTATCCATAACTACTCAAAATCTTATGGAATTATGGTCGCTAAGCCCAAAATGCTCCTTTTAAAACAGCAATTGACTAATTTCCCAATTCCAATATGGTGCCTTCCTGGTTGGATTGTCAACATACTGTATGAAAAAGCCCTCCTGGACATGTCTAACAAATTGCTCTCCATCTGAGCCCATCTGTAAGGGATTCCCAGTCAATATGGGGGAAGTTAAAATCACCCATTAAAATACCCTGCTTTTTTCACACCTTTTCAGTATCTGACTACACAACTGCTCCTCTGTCTCCTGCAGGCTGTTGAGAGGTCTATAGTACACTCCCAACATTGTGATTTCACCATTCTTATTCCTGAGCTCCACACATAATGCCTCACTACAAGCTGCCTCCAAGGTGTTGAGGAATTGAACAAACGAATGTGATATAAAATAGTTAGTTCAAATAGTAGTTAGAATAATGTAGATGTGAGCCAGCCTGATAGTAGTGAGCTCACAGACAAAGGACAAAGGGATTCAGAAAGCATGGCCAGGAAGTGGGGAGGGGTGCCTCGTGGAGGATGGTGAAAAGGATGCTGGGTAACAAGAGGCCCAGGGTTGAGGAATGCGAAGTGAGCCAATCAGGATATATGGACAGGTCAGGAGGTGTATAGGATGACCTATGGGAATCTTGTCTGTGAAACTTGATGCCATTTGAATGAGATTTGCAGAGATTTCTTTGTCTCCGATCTCACTTGGTGACCGCCTGTGTGTTCTGTGCCTCTGTGGAACGGGTCAGCCTTGCAAGTTGGTTAAAAATAAATAATACTATACCTACAAATCCATCTTGAGTTTTATTAAGGCCAGACTGACGGGTAAAGAACTCAATATTGTCAGTGACCTCCCTCAACACCGCTGTGATCTGCTCCCGAGTCAGCGAAGAAACTCCCCCACCTCTTTTGTTTTCCCTTCTGTCCCACATAACACAACGATATCCTGGAATGTTAAGCTGCCAGTCCTGCCCTCCTTTAACCACATCTCCATAATTGCAATTACATCAGAGTCCCATGCCGTAATCCAGGCTCTCAGTTCATCTGTTTTACCCGTTATACTTTTGATTGAAGCAAACGCACTCCAGCCCTACAGTCCCGCTGGGCCCTGTGGCTTCCCTCTGCCTGCTCTTACTCTGCGCTATATTTATCTCAGGAAGTGATCGCACAGGAAAGGGTGCAAAGGAGATTCACCAGGATATTGCCTGGGTTGAATCGTTTAAGCCATCGAGAGAGACGGGATAGGCTAGGGTTTTTTTTTCTGGCTGAGGGGGTGACCTGATTGAGGTGCATGATTCGGGACTTTTCCCCTTAATGGAGGTGTCAATAACCAGGGGGCGTAGATTTAAGGTAATGGGCAGCAGATTTTTATAGGGGTTGTGAGGAAATACTTTCTCCCCAGAGAGTGGTTGGAATCTTGAACTCACTGCCTGGAAGGGCGGGAATGGTGGGAAACCTCACAACTTGTTTTTAGATGAGCTCTTGAAATACCATTGCAGACAGACCAAGTGTTGGAAAATGAGATTAGGATAGTTGGGCAATTGATGGTTGGTGTGGACTGTCATGAGAATGTCGCTTTAAGAAATGGTTAGCTGCTCATGTTACCGCAGTGATGTCAGAGTGTGGGTGGAGCTGAGCTCTGGTTCTGTTTTTTAGTTTCACTTTGAGAAAAGCTTGGGTGTTTCTGTGTTTTTTTGTTTTGTTTTCAGTGTTGGAGCTGAAGCCAGACAAAGCAGGTGTACTGCTGTTCTCTCTGCCATGAAAAGACTATCTCGTGATCATTTGGTGAATTCAGAATTATAAATGTTCTCAGTAGTGAATGTAAACCTAATGTGCTTCTGTTAAAAGGACTTTCTTTTGTCTTCTAGATGTTATTTGGGAAGTTATTAAGCATTAATTAGTGTTGTATTCTTTGGGGGCTGTATTTGAATTGATGGTTGCTAAGATGTTCACTGTATGTTTTAAAAAGGTGAACTTGAGTTCATAGAATAAACATTGTTTTGCTTTAAAAAATACTTTTCCATTTGCTGTACCACACCTGCAGAGTGGGCCGTGTGCTCCCCATACCGCAATCCAGTAAAAGTTGTGGGTCAGGTAAACTCCATGATACACTTTGGGGTTCTCTAAACCCTGGCCTATAACAAATTGGGGGCTCATGCAGGATAAAAGTCTATCTATTGGATTGGCTTAGTAAGCTTAAAGACACTGAGGGCTGAGCATATTGTGGGTGCTTTTCAGGTGTGGTGTTTTAGTATAAGTAAGGAGTGAGTTGTGAACAATGGCTCTTTCAGAGGCTCTAAAGTTTTTGGGGGTGGAGACGGTCACACGCAGTACCTTATGGACAGAGACCAAAAGCAGTCTGTTAGATTTGGCAAAAACACAGCCAAATTACCTGACAAAATGCAAAAAGATGAGGTAATTATGGCAGTGGCTAAGCATTTAAAGTTGCCTGAGATACAGTTTGACTCATTGGTAATGGCAAAATTCAGTTACAAATTAAACAAATGGAACATGAGAAAGAATTAAAGCAGCTTGAACACAAAAGAGAGGAAAAAGAAAGAGAGAGGAAAAACAAAAGGAGAGTGGAAAGGAGAAAAGAAAGAATAGGCCTATCAGACAAAAAGAAAGAGAAAGGGAGATACAGATCAGGGAAAAGATAAAGAGAGAGAGTTTGAACTTCAGAAAATGGCCATGAAACATGACAGTCAGTTAAAATTGGCAGATGTAAAGGAAAACATACAATTGGATGATAGTGATGAGGATAGTGAGAAAGAGCGTCAAAATCAAAGCCTTGGTGGGGATCTATTTAAATATGTCCAAGCATTGCCAAAGTTTGACGAGAAGAGGTGGAAGCCTTTTTCATTTCATTTCAAAAGGTGGCTAAACAAATGAAACCCACAGGACATGTGGGTATTACTGATTCAAACAAAGCTGGTAGGTAGGGCTAGTAAAACGTTTGCATCACTACCGGAGAAGGTATCTGGAAAGTATGAGGAGGTGAACTAGTGCCTGAAGCATAGACAAAGGTTTAGAAATTTAAGGAAAGAATTTGGTCAAACATACATGGAGCTTGAAAGGCTCAAACCGGGTAACTTTGATAGGTGGATAAGGGCTTTGAAAATATACCAAGCGTATGAAGCTCTCAGAGAAATTATGCTTTTGGAGGAGTTTAAAAATTCAATTCCTGATGTAGTGAGAACTCATGTGGAAGAGCAGAGGGTTAATGCAGATGATTATAAGAACATAAGAACATAAGAACATAAGAACTAGGAGCAGGAGTAGGCCATCTGGCCCCTCGAGCCTGCTCCGCCATTCAATGAGATCATGGCTGATCTTTTGTGGACTCAGCTCCACTTTCCGGCCCGAACACCATAACCCTTAATCCCTTTATTCTTCAAAAAACTATCTATCTTTACCTTAAAAACATGTAATGAAGGAGCCTCAACTGCTTCACTGGGCAAGGAATTCCATAGATTCACAACCCTTTGGGTGAAGAAGTTCCTCCTAAACTCAGTTCTAAATCTACTTCCCCTTATTTTGAGGCTATGCCCCCTAGTTCTGCTGTCACCCACCAGTGGAAACAACCTGCCCGCATCTATCCTATCTATTCCCTTCATAATTTTAAATGTTTCTATAAGATCCCCCCTCATCCTTCTAAATTCCAACGAGTACAGTCCCAGTCTACTCAACCTCTCCTCATAATCCAACCCCTTCAGCTCTGGGATTAACCTAGTGAATCTCCTCTGCACACCCTCCAGCGCCAGTACGTCCTTTCTCAAGTAAGGAGACCAAAACTGAACACAATACTCCAGGTGTGGCTGCACTAACACCTTATACAATTGCAACATAACCTCCCTAGTCTTAAACTCCATCCCTCTAGCAATGAAGGACAAAATTCCATTTGCCTTCTTAATCACCTGTTGCACTTGTAAACCAACCTTCTGTGACTCATGCACTAGCACACCCAAGTCTCTCTGAACAGCGGCATGCTTTAATATTTTATCGTTTAAATAATAATCCCGTTTGCTGTTATTCCTACCAAAATGGATAACCTCACATTTGTCAACATTGTATTCCATCTGCCAGACCCGAGCCCATTCACTTAACCTATCCAAATCCCTCTGCAGACTTCCAGTATCCTCTGCACTTTTCGCTTTACCACTCATCTTAGTGTCATCTGCAAACTTGGACACATTGCCCTTGGTCCCCAACTCCAAATCATCAATGTAAATTGTGAACAATTGTGGGCCCAACACGGATCCCTGAGGGACACCACTAGCTACTGATTGCCAACCAGAGAAACACCCATTTATCCCAACTCTTTGCTTTCTATTAATTAACCAATCCTCTATCCATGCTACTACTTTACCCTTAATGCCATGCATCTTTATCTTATGCAGCAACCTTTTGTGTGGCACCTTGTCAAAGGCTTTCTGGAAATCCAGATATACCACATCCATTGGCTCCCCGTTATCTACTGCACTGGTAATGTCCTCAAAAAATTCCACTAAATTAGTTAGGCACGACCTGCCTTTTACGAACCCATGCTGCGTCTGCCCAATGGGACAATTTCTATCCAGATGCCTCGCAATTTCTTCCTTGATGATAGATTCCAGCATCTTCCCTATTACCGAAGTTAAACTCACTGGCCTATAATTTCCTGCTTTCTGCCTACCTCCTTTTTTAAACAGTGGCGTCACGTTTGCTAATTTCCAATCCACCGGGACCACCCCAGAGCCTAGTGAATTTCGGTAAATTATCACTAGTGCATCTGCAATTTCCCTAGCCATCTCTTTTAGCACTCTGGGATGCATTCCATCAGGGCCAGGAGACTTGTCTACCTTTAGCCCCATTAGCTTGCCCATCACTCCCTCCTTAGTGATAACAATCGTCTCAAGGTCCTCACCTGTCATAGCCTCATTTCTATCAGTCACTGGCATGTTATTTGTGTCTTCCACTGTGAAGACCGACCCAAAAAACCTGTTCAGTTCCTCAGCCATTTCCTCATTTCCCATTATTAAAACTCCCTTCTCATCCTCTAAAGGACCAATATTTACCTTAGCCACTCTTTTTTGTCTTATATATTTGTAAAAACTTTTACTGTCTGTTTTTATATTCTGAGCAAGTTTACTCTCATACTCTATCTTACTCTTCTTTATAGCTTTTTTAGTAGCTTTCTGTTGCCCCCTAAAGATTTCCCAGTCCTCTAATCTCCCAGCAATCTTTGCCACTTTATATGCTTTTTCCTTCAATTTGATACTCTCCCTTATTTCCTTAGATATCCACGGTCGATTTTCCCTCTTTCTTCCGTCCTTCCTTTTTGTTGGTATAAACCTTTGCTGAGCACTGTGAAAAATCGCTTGGAAGGTTCTCCACTGTTCCTCAACTGTTCCACCATAAAGTCTTAGCTCCCAGTCTACCTTAGCTAGTTCTTCTCTCATCCCCTTGTAATCTCCTTTGTTTAAACACAAAACACTAGTATTTGATTTTACTTTCTCACCCTCCATCTGTATTTTAAATTCCACCATATTGTGATCGCTCCTTCCGAGAGGATCCCTAACTGTTCATAAATCAAAGCTTGGTTTCCGACATCAGTTTCAGCCTGTGAGGGATAGAAACTGGAGACATGATAAATACGCAGCTGGTAAAGGTAAAGATGATCTGATGGGAGATAATAAGGAGAGTGTACCTCAGATTAAAAAATAAATCCAGGAGGGTGGAACAGAGATGAAAAGTTTCAAATGTTTTCACTAATAAACTAGGCCATGTAAAGTCACAGTGTTGGTGGTTGAAGAAAAGCACTGGGAAGGCTGATGTGGTGAAACAGGATAAGACAGTGGGGTTTGTTAAAGTGGTAAAGGAAAGCCCAAGTGAAGCGAATGAGGTGCAAACGATTATACAGTCTCATCAAGAGGTGATTGATAAGAAGGTGCCAGATCTCTTTAAAGAATTTATTTGTGTGGGTATAGTTTACTCATGTGTATCAGGAGGAGTAGGTAAACATGTCACAATTTTAAGAGATACAGGAGCTAGTCAATCTTTAATGGTAAGAGATGAGGAGTTCTGTAGTTTGGGAAGAATGTTGCCAGAAAAGGTGGTAATATGTGGAATTCAGGGTGAGAGGAGTAGTGTTCCATTATATAAGGTAAGGTTGGAAAGTCCAGTGAAGAGTGGTGAAGTGGTAGTAGGAGTAATAGAGAAACTATCTTGTCCAGGAATACAGTTTATCTTGGGTAATTATATAACTGGATCGCAGGTGGGAGTGATGCCTACTATGGTTGATAGGCCAGTGGAAAATCAGACAACTGAAGTTTTGAAGGACGAATATCCTGGGATTTTTCCGGATTGTGTGGTAACAAGGTCGCAAAGTCACAGGTTGAGACAAGAGGAGAAATCAAAAAATGAAGATGACGTTGAAGTGCAATTACCAGAAACGATTTTTGATCAGATGGTTGAAAAAGAACAAGAAAGGGCAGCACGGTGGCCTAGTGGTTAGCACAAACGCTTCACGGCGCTGAGGTCCGAGGTTCGACCCCGGCTCTGGGTCACTGTCCGTGTGGAGTTTGCACATTCTCCCCGTGTCTGCGTGGGTTTCGCCCCCACAACCAAAAATGTGCAGTGTAGGTTGATTGGCCACGCTAAATTGCCCCTTAATTGGAAAAAATAATTGGGTAATCTAAATTTAATTTAAAAAAAAGAAAAAGAACAAGAACAGGTGGAGGATGAGGCGAATATTTTTAGTTCAGGAAAATTGGCGGAGTTACAACAAAAAGATGTAGAAATAAAAAGGATGTATCAGAAAGCATATACAGAAGAGGATCTGAGAGTATACCAGAGTGTTATTACCGTAAAAGTGATGTCTTGATGAGAAAATGGAGACCTGTACGTATGCAGGCGGATGAAAAGTGGGCAGAGGTTCATCAAGTAGTATTGCCGGTAGGGTATAGAATAGAGGTGTTGCGAGTTGCACATGAGGTACCAGTGGGAGGTCATTTGGGAATAAGGAAAACTCAAGCTAAAATCCAGAAACATTTTTCTTGGCCGGATTATGTAAAGACGGGAGTTAAATTTTGTCAATCATCTCACACATATCAGGTGATAGGGAAACCTCAAGCAGTGATAAAACCAGTGCCCTTAAAACCGATTCCAGCGTTTGAGGAACCTTTTATAAGGGTCCTAATTGATTGCGTAGGACCTCTTCCTAAAACAAAAAGTGGGAATCAATATCTTTTGACGATAATGGATGTGTCTGCTAGATTTCCAGAGGCCATTCCAGTGCATAATATTACAGCTAAAAAGATTGTGGACAAGTTACTTAAGTTCTTTACTAGATATGACTACCAACAGAAATACAATCGGATCAAGGATCAAATTTTACAACGAACAAAGAACAAAGAAAATTACAGCGCAGGAACAGGCCCTTTGGCCCTCCCAGCCTGCGCCGATCCAGATCCTTTATCTAAACCTGTCCACTATTTTCCAAGGATCTATTTCCCTCTGTTCCCCGCCCGTTCATATATCTGTCTAGCTGCATCTTAAATGATGCTATCGTGCCCGCCTCTACCACCTCTGCTGGCAAAGCGTTCCAGGCACCCACCACCCTCTGCGTAAAAAACTTTCCACGCACATCTCCCTTAAACATTTCTTCTCTTACCTTGAAATCGTGACCCCTTGTAATTGACACCACCTCTTGGAAATAAGCTTGTTGCTATCCACCCTGTCCATAACCTCTCATAATTTTGTAGACCTCAATCAGGTCCCCTCCTCAACCTCTGTCTTTCCAACGAAAACAATCCTAATCTACTCAACCTTTCTTCATAGCTAGCACCCTCCATACCAGGCAACATCCTGGTGAACCTCCTCTGCACCCTCTCTAAAGCATCCACATCCTTCTGGTAATGTGGCGACCAGAACTGCACGCAGTATTCCAAATGTGGCCTAACCAAAGTCCTATACAACTGTAACATGACCTGCCGACTCTTGTACTCAATACCCCGTCCGATGAAGGCAAGCATGCTGTATGCCTTCTTGACCACTCTATCGACCTGCGTTGCCACCTTCAGGGTACAATGGACCTGAACTCCCAGATCTCTCTGCATATTCATTTTCCCCAGGACTCTTCCATTGACCATTCAGTCCGCTCTTGAATTGGCTCTTCCAAAATGCATCACCTCGCATTTGCCTGGATTGAACTCCATCTGCCATTTCTCTGCCCAACTCTCCAATCTATCTATATCCTGTTGCATTCTCTGACAGTCCTCCTCGCTCTCTGCAACTCCACCAATCTTAGTATCATCTGCAACTTGCTAATCAGACCACCTATACCTTCGTCCAGATCATTTATGTATATCACAAACAACAGTGGTCCGAGCACGGATCTCTGTGGAACACCACTTGTCACCTTTCTCCATTTTGAGACACTTCCTTCCAGCACTACTCTTTGTCTCCTGTTGACCAGCCAGTTCTTTATCCATCTAGCTAGTACACCCTGAACCCCATACGACTTCACTTTTTCCATCAACCTGCCATCGGAAACATTATCAAATGCCTTACTGAAGTCCATGTATATGACACCTACAGCCCTTCCCTCATCAATTAACTTTGTCACTTCCTCAAAGAATTCTATTAGGTTTGTAAGATATGACCTTCCCTGCACAAAACCATGCTGCCTTTCACTGATAAGTCTATTTTCTTCCAGATGTGAATAGATCCTATCCCTCACTATCTTCTCCAACAGTTTGCCTACCACTGACGTCAAGCTCACAGGTCCATAATTCCCTGGATTATCCCTGCTACCCTTCTTAAACAAAGGGACAACATTAGCAATTCTCCAGTCCTCCGGGACCTCACCCGTGCTAAAGGATGCTGCAAAGATATCCCATCCGGACCTGGGGACTTGTCCACCTTAATGCCTTTTAGAATACCCAAGGTTATTCAAAGAAGTTATGGATAGTTTAGGAATAAAACAATTCAAATGAACTGCATACCATCCAGAACCACAGGGAGCGTTAGAAAGGTGGCATCAGACATTAAAGACAATGTTGAGGGCTTATTGTCACGATTATCCAGAGGATTGGGATAAAGGAATTCCATTCGTACTGTTTGCAATCAGGGATGCACCTAATGAGTCAACCAAATTTAGTCCTTTTTAACTCATTTTTGGTCATGAGGTAAGAGGACCACTTAAATTGATTAAGGAAAAATTGATGAGTGAGAAATCGGAAATTATGTACACCATTGGATTACATGTCAAATTTTAGGGAACGATTAAATAGAGCTGGTGAATTGGCTAGACAACATTTAAAGGTTGCACAAAATGTGATGAAACGGGTTGCGGACACGAAATCCACAGTTCGTAGTTTTGCCATTGGAGATAATGTTTTAGTGTTGTTACCAATGGTAGGTGAGCCTTTAAAAGCAAGGTTTTGTGGACCGTATCAGATTGAAAGGAAATTAAGTGAGGTGAATTATGTGGTAAAAACACCAGATAGAAGGAAGACTCACCGAGTGTGTCATGTGAATATGTGAATATGCTTAAAGGAAAGGAGGAAAAGGAACATAGAACGTAGAGAGATACAGCACAGAACAGGCCCTTCGGCCGAACTTTTGTCCTAGGTTAATCATAGATTATCATAGAATTTTGGACACTAAGGGCCAATCATGGCCAATCCACCCAACCTGCACATCTTTGGACTGTGGGAGGAAACCGGAGCACCCGGAGGAAACCCACGCACACACAGGGAGGATGTGCAGACTCCATATAGACAGTGACCCAAGCCGGAATCGAACCTGGGACCCTGGAGCTGTGAAGCAATTGTGCTATCCACAATGCTACCGTGCTACCCTTAAGAACAAATTAATCTGCACTCCATTATTCTACCCTAATCCATGTACCTATCCAATAGCCACTTGAAGGTCCCTAACGTTTCCGACTCAACTACTTCCACAGGCAGTGCTTTCCATTTCCCCACTACTCTCTGAGTAAAGAACCTACCTCTGACATCCCCCCTATATCTTTCCACCATTTACTTTAAATTTATGTCCCCTTGTAATGGTTTGTTCCACCTGGGGAAAAAGTCTCTGACTGTCTACTCTATCTATTCCCCTGATCATCTTATAAACCTCTATCAAGTCGCCCCTCATCCTTCTCCATTCTCACCCTCAACCTTTCTTCGTAAGACCTACTCTCCATTCCAGGCAACATCCTGGTAAATCTCCTTTGCACCTTTTCCAAAGCTTCCACATCCTTCCTAAAATTAGGTGACCAGAACTGCACACAGTACTCCAAATGTGGCCTGACCAAGGTTTTGTACAGCTGCATCATCACCTCACGGCTCTTAAATTCAATCCCTCTGCTAATGAACGGCAACACACCATAGGCCTTCTTCACAGCTCTATCCACTTGAGTGGCAACTTTCAAAGATCTATGAACATAGACCCCAAGATCTCTCTGCTCCTCCACATTGCCAAGAACCCTACCGTTAACCCTGTATTCCACATTCAAATTTTTCCTTCCAAAATGGACAACCTCACACTTGTCAGGGTTAAACTCCATCTGCCACTTCTCAGCCCAGCTCTGCATCCTATCTATGTCTCTTTGCAGCTGACAACAGCCCTCCTCACTATCCACAACTCCACCAATCTTCGTATCATCTGCAAATTTACTGACCCACCCTTCAACTCCCTCTTCCAAGTCATTAATGAAAATTCCAAACAGAAGAGGACCCAGAACTGACCCCTGTGGTATGCCACTGGTAACTGGGCTCCAGGCTGAATATTTGCCATCCACCACAACTCTCTGACTTCTATCGGTTAGCCAGTTCGTTATCCAACTGGCCAAATTTCCCACTATCCCATGCCTCCTTACTTTCTGCATAAGCCTACCATGGGGAACCGTATCAAATGCCTTACTAATATCCATGTACACAACATTCACTGCTTTACCTTCATCCACATGTTTGGTCACCTCCTCAAAGAATTCAATAAGACTTGTAAGGGAAGACCTACCCCTCACAAATCCCTGCTGACTATCCCTAATCAAGCAGGTCTTTCCAGATGCTCAGAAATCCTATCCCTCAGTACCCTTTCCATTACTTTGCCTACCACCAAAATAAGACTAACTGACCTGTAATTCCCAGGGTTATCCCTATTCCCTTTTTTGAACAGGGGCATGACATTCGCCAGTCTCCAATCCCCTGGTACCACCCCTGTTGACAGCGAGGATGAAAAGATCATTGCCAACGGCTCTGCAATTTCATTTCTTGCTTCCCATAGAATCCTTGAAAAAATCCCGTCAGACCCGGGGGACTTGTCTATCCTCAAGTTTTTCAAAACGCCCAACACATCTTCCTTCCTAACAAGTATCTCCTCAAGCTTACCAGTCTGTTTCACACTGTCCTCTCCAACAATATGGGCCCTCTCGTTTGTAAATACTGAAGGAAAGTACTCGTTCAAGACCTCTCCTATCTCTTCAGACTAAATACACAATCTCCCGCTACTGTCCTTGATCAGACCTACCCTCGCTCTAGTCATTCTCATATTTCTCACATATGTGTAAAAGGCCTTGGGGTTTTCCTTGATCCTACCCGCCAAAGATTTTTCATGCCCTCTCTTAGCTCTCCTAATCCCTTTCTTCAGTTCTCTCCTGGCTATTGTGTACCCCTCCAACTGTCTGAACCTTGTTTCCTCAGCCTTACATAAGTCTCCTTCTTCCTCTTAACAAGACATTCAACCTCTCTTGTCAACCATGGTTCCCTCACTGTACCATCTCTTCCCTGCCTGACAGGGACATACATATCAAAGACACGCAGTACATGTCCTTGAACAAGTTCCACATTTCACTAGTGTCATAGAACATAGAACAGGCCCTTCAGCCCTCGATGTTGTGCCGAGCCATGATCACCCTACTCAAACCCACGTATCCACCCTATACCCGTAACCCAACAACCCCCACCCCCCCAACCTTACTTTTTAGGACATTACGGGCAATTTAGCATGGCCAATCCACCTAACCCGCACATCTTTGGACTGTGGGAGGAAACCGGAGCACCCGGAGGAAACCCACGCACACACGGGGAGGACGTGCAGACTCCGCACAGACAGTGACCCAGCCGGGAATCGAACCTGGGACCCTGGAGCTGTGAAGCATTTATGCTAACCACCATGCTACCGTGCGTGTCCTTCCCTGACAGCCTATGTTCCTAACCTATGCACTTCAATTCCTGTCTGACAGTATTGTATTTACCCTTCCTCCAATTGTAAACCTTGCCCTGTTGCATGCACCTATCCCTCTCCATTACTAAAGTGAAAGTCACAGAATTGTGGTCACTCCCTCCAAAATGGCTCCCCCACTAACAAATCTATCACCTGTCCTGGTTACCAAGTACCAAATCCAATATGGCCTCCCCTCTGGTCGGACAATCTACATTCTGTGTTAGAAAAGCTTCCTGGACACACTGCACAAACACCACCCCATCCAAACTATTTGATCTAAACAGTTTCCACTCAATGTTTGGGAAGTTGAAGTCACCCATGACTACTATGCTGTGACTTCTGCACCTTTCCAAAATCTGTTTCCCAATCTGTTCCTCCACATCTCTGCTGCTATTGGGGGGCGCCTATAGAAAACTCCCAACAAGGTGACTGCTCCTTTCCTATTTCTGACTTCAACCCATACTACCTCAGTAGGCAGATCCTCCTCGAACTGCCTTTCTGCAGCTGTTATACTATCTCTAATTAACAATGCCTCCCCCACCTCCTTTACCATCCTCCCTAATCTTGTTGAAACATCTATAACCAGGGACCTCCAACAACCATTTCTGCCCCTCTTCTTTCCAAGTTTCCGTGATGGCCACCACATCATAGTCCCAAGTACCGATCCATGCCTTCAGTTCACCCACCTTATTCCTGATGCATCTTGCGTTGGGTTGCGACTTCAACCCATCTCTGTGCCTGCAAGTACTCTCCTTTGTCAGTGTTACCCTCCCCACTGCATCACTACACGCTTTGGTGTCCTGAATATCGGCTTCCTTAGTTGCTGGACTACAAATCCTGTTCCCATTCCCCAGCCAAATTAGTTTAAACCCTCCTGAAGACTACTGGAAAACCTCCCTCTCAGGATATTGGTGCCCCTCTGGTTCAGATGCAACCCGTCCTGCTTGTACAGGTCCCACCTTCCCCAGAATGCGCTCCAATTATCCAAATACCTGAAGCTCACCCTCCTACACCATTCCTGCAGCCACGTGTTCAACTGCACTCTCTCCCTATTCCTAGCCTCGCTATCACGTGGCACTGGCAACAAACCAGAGATGACAACTCTGTCTGTCCTGGCCTTTAACTTCCAGCCTAACTCCCTAAACTTGTTTATTACCTCCACACCCCTTTTCCTACCTACGTTGGTACCAATGTGCACCACGACTTCTGGCTGCTCACTCTCCCCCTTCAGGATCTTGAAGACATGATCCGAGACATCCCTGGCCCTGGCACCTGGAAGGCAACATGCCTTCCGGGTGTCTCGCTTGTGTCCACAAAATCTCCTATCTATTCCCCTAACCATTGAATCTCCTATTACTCCTATTACTCCTATTCTATTCTCCCCCTTCCCTTCTGAGCCCCAGAGCTAGACTCAGTGCCAGAGACCTGGCCGCTATGGCCTTCCCCCGGTAGGTCAACCCCCCAGACAGCATCCAAAACGGTATACTTGTTTTGAACAGGAATGGCCACGAGGGATCCCTGTACTGTCTGCCTGTTAGTTTTCTTTCCCCTGACTGTAACCCAGCTACTCTTGTCCAGTACCTTGGGTCTGGCTACCTCCCTGTAACTCTTCTCGATAACCCCCTCTGCCTCCCGGATGATCCGAAGTTCATCCATCTCCAGCTCCAGTTCCCTAATCTTCAGTTCCTCTGAGGAGCTGGAGTTGGGTGCACTTCCCGCAGGTATAGTCAGCGGGGACACCTGTGGTATCCCTCACCACCCACATCCTACTGCCCTAGCCTCCATCCCCTCTTACTTTACAGAATATAGCTGCCCCGAAGACCAACTGGACCTCCGTCCTCCGACACTGCTCCCAGTCAGCTGCACTCTGTAAACTCCTGGCTCCCTTCTCGCTCTTTGCGGAAATGAAATGAAAGGAGCACCTTGCTCCCTCCTCACCTAACTCCCTCAGTCACCAAACTCTCACTGCAGCACTCAAATGCATCAAATGCAGATGAACTTCGGATCAGTTACCAACTCTCACTATAGCACTCAAATGCACCAAGTTCAGCACTCCAGTGCAAACAAAAAGGAGATTTTAATGATTCTAAGTCAAAGTGCTGAGCCAAATCCAGGTGACTGTGAATTTGACATACCTCAAATTAAATTGGAAAACGAGGATGTTCTTAAAAATTGGGATAAATTGTTGAGTTACCTTCCAGAGGAAAAACAAACTGACCTGAAAGAGTTATTGATATCACATGGGCAAGTTTGTGGAGATAAATTGGAAAGTACTAAAATGGATATACATGATGCAGATGTGGGAAATGCTGTTCCAATCAAACAGCATCCAGATAGACTTAACCCTTTAAAATTGGCACAGGTTAACAAAGAGATTGAGAGCATGCGTAAAAATGGCATAATTAATGTGGGTTGCAGCCAATGGAGCTCACCATAGTGATGGTACCTCAAGCAGACGGTACCCAATGGTTCTGTGTGGACTATAGAAAGGTTAATGCAGTTACAAGAACGGACTCTTATCCTATCCCACGTTTGGAGGACTGCATTGAGAACTTGGGACAATCCGCTTTTATTTCCAAACTGGATTTACTTGAAGGTTACTGGCAGGTACCTTTATCCGAAAGGGCGAAGGAGATTTCAGCTTTTGTGACTCCAGATGGTATATACCAATTCAAAGTTACGCCATTTGGCATGAAAAACGCCCCAGCCACATTTCAACGGTTAACTATCAAAGTTGTTTCAGGATTACCCAATTGTGCAGTATACATCGACGATCTGGTAATTTTCAGCCAGACATGGACAGAACATTTAAAACATCTGATGAGTTATCCGATCGACTTCAGGAGGCGGGTTTGGTGATAAACCTAGCCAAAGTGAATTTGGAAAAGCCCAAGTCACTTTCCTTGACCGTACAATTGGACAGGGTCAAATGGTCACACAGGATATGAAACCAACAGTTATTGAGGAGTTTCCGATACCCTCAAGACGAAGGGAAATAATGCGATTTCTTGGCATGAGTGGATTTGATCGAACATTTGTGCAAAAGGTTTGTAGCGTGGTTGCTCCACTGACAGACTTGCTTAAGAAATGTAACAAATTCCAGTGGACAGTCGAGTTTCAACAGGCATTTGACGGCCTGAAAGCTGTGATAACCAATGCTCCTGTGTTGGAGGATTACGAGGGACTCTGTGATCAGATTGAACTAAAATATCTGACTTTAAAGAGATATGCTGAGGCGTAGAGAAATGGATGGGTCGTGCCGAGACCTTCTTGTCCAAAGAGACTGTCAATCGAGAAGGATTTCAGTTGGAGGAAGAACAAGAACAAAATGGATTATATTTTTCTACCTGTTTGCGTGTTGTTTTTTGAAACAAAAAGTATATTTACTGTGTGCATATCTTACAAAGGATAGTGAAAAGGTGAAAAATGAAACCATCTTGAAGTTGATGGGTTTTTTCTTTGGGGGGAGGTGAGAATGTCGCTTTAAGAAATGTTTGGCTGCTCATGTTACTGCAGTGATGTCAGAGTGTGGGTGGAGCTGAGCTGTGGCTCTGCTTTTTAGTTTCACTTTGAGAAAAGCTTGGGTGTGTCTGTGTTTTTTTGGTTTCGTTTTCAGTGTTGGAGCTGAAGCCATGAAAAGACTATGATGTGGAGATGCCGGCTTTGGACTGGGGTGAGCACAGTAAGAAGTCTTACAACATTTGCAGGTAATCAAATCGTTACAGATCCAGGGAGAAGGATAACCACATCCCTCTCCCTGGATCTGTAACGATTTGATTACCTGCAAATGCTCGCATTCCAAGCATTGTCTAGGATCTCTGACTTTGTCTATATAAATGTTTCTGGAACATACCTCGCCATTCACCTGAGGAAGGAGCTGCGCTCTGAAAGTTCGTGTTTGAAACAAACCTGTTGGACTTTAACCTGGTGTTGTAAGACTTCTTACTATGAAAAGACTATCCCTTGATCATTTGGTGAATTCAGCATTATAAATGTTATCAGTAGTGAATGCAAACCTCATGTGCTTCTGTTAAAAGGTGTTTCTTTTGTCTTCTGGATGTTGTTTGGGAAGTTATTAAGGATTACTTAGTGTTGTATTCTTTGGGGGTTGTATTTATGCTTGATTATAGATCTAATCATAGAATTTACAGTGCAGAAGGCGGCCATTCAGCCCATTGCATCTGCACCAACCCTTGGAAACAGCACTCTACCTACACCAACACCTCCATCCAATCCCTATAACCCAGTAACCCCACGTAACATTTTTGGACAATAAGGGCAATTTATCACGGCCAATCCACCTAACCTGGACATCTCTGGACTGTGGGAGGAAACCGGCGCACCCGGAGGAAACCCACGCACACACGGGGAGAACGTGCCGATTCCACACAGACAGTGACCCAAGGCGGAAATCGAACCTTGCACCCTGGAGCTGTGAAGCAATAGTGCTAACCACTGCTACCGTGCCATATGTATCTTATTGCATCATAGTGTTTAGTAAGTAGCATTTAGACTTGAAAAGGCTTTGGAAAATTAATTTACCGTTTCATATTGCTGGTTCGTTTTTTTTAAAAGGAGATGGTGTGATGAATATAAAACATTGTTATATTTTGCATTTGTTGCAGCAATGTTGTCAATACACCAGGGTTTAAGATTACACATCCAGTATGCCAACTAAAGCTGTGATTAAGGGGTCGTAAAAGCTACGTAATCCTTGAGCTTGCAGGGGGGTGCTCTGCTGATAGATTTGAGAATAATTTACTTGTTTACACATAGGTGGCTAATGAAATGTTGTTTTGGTTTGAAGGCCCTAGGGTGTAGATAATTTGAGATATTGTATTTGCTCCTGTCTAACCCGGCCGTTGGACATATTGTGGGAGGAGACAGAAGAATTCCTGATGCTTTGGGTACAGATTATATAATTAAGGGGAGGAGCAGGGCCGAGCTGTAGTTTCAGTTTCACGATTTTAGTCTGACAAGAAGTGTCTTTCAGTTTGCTCCTGAAAGTTTTCCTCCAACTTTTCTGCACACAGAAGAAAGTAAAAGTGGTTATTAACTTTATTTATTTAGAAAACGGACTTCGGGGCTTTTTTAAAGGCCCCCAACGGAGCTTAAGAGGCAAATCCCGACGGGGGAAGAGGCCAGGAGTTTCCCCAGAGGTCCCATGGTGCAGACCAGGAGTGGAGCAGGGAGAGAATCGGGAGGAAAAACTTTTGAAAAAAATCGGGACCCGCAGGACAAAATGGCAGCCGGCGAAAGTTTTGAAGAACTGAAGAAGTGGGTCCAGACGACTCTGCTGAGCCTCTTCCAGGATCTGAAAGTGGAGCTGCTGGAGTCCATCAAGGTAACCAACAGGGAACTGATGGAGACCCAGACAGCCCAGGGGGCTGCGATCCGGGAGCTGCAGCAGCAGGCCGCCGAGAGGGAGGACGAGGTCGTGGCTGTGGTGGGGAAGGTGGAGGTGCACGAGGCGCTCCATAAAAGATGGCAGGAGCGGTTCGAGGAGTTGGACAACCGGTCGAGGAGGAAGAATTTACGGATCCTGGGCCTCACGGAGGGGCTGGAGGGGTCGGACCTAGCGGCCTATGTGGTGATGATGCTGAACACGCTGATGGGGGCTGGGTCCTTCCAGGGGCCCCTGGAGTTGGAGGAGGCCCACAGAATTCTGGCTAGGAGGCCCAAGCCGAACGAGCCGCCGCGGGCGGTGTTGGTAAGGTTCCACCGGTTTGTGGATCGTGAGTGTGTGCTCCGGTGGGCCAAGAAGGAGCGGAGCAGCAAGTGGGAGAACACGGAGGTGCGAATCTTCCAGGACTGGAGTGCGGAGGTGGCGAGGCGGAGGGCCGGGTTTAACCGGACGAAGGCGGTGCTCCACAGATGGAAGGTGAAGTTTGGAATGCTGCAGCCGGCACGTCTGTGGGTCACCTACCAGGATCGGCACCACTATTTTGAGTCCCTGGAGGAGGCGTGGGCCTTCGTGCAAGCCGAGAAACTGGACACAAACTGAGGGTCCCCCGGATGGGGGTTGCTGTGGAATACTGTATTTATTTATACTGTATGTGTATCTGCGGGGTTTAGGGTATGATGTGGGGTGGCCGTAGGGTGGGTGGGGTGATGCCGTACGGGTGTTTTCTTTATGGGTTTTCTAGCAGGAGTTGGGTGGACGGGTTTGGACTGAGGGGTAAACGGGGTGTTTGGGGAGCTGGTGGGGGGGACTGACAATGAGTGGCCCTGGAGGAGGCGGGGCCCGGCAGGGCTAAAGCGCGGGCTTTCTTCGGGGTCCCCGCACTGGGAGAGGGAGGGGGCGGGGTTTTCTTTTCCCACGCAGGAGCGGGGGAGGGTGGACTGGTTGATGGGCACTATGGGGGAGGGGCAGTCCCACGTTGGGAGGAGCCGAAAGTAGGGCGGGAGCCGCCGGGGTCAGCAGAAGATAGCTGGCTCACGGGAGTGCTGTAGAGGGGGGGGGGGGGGGGGGGCGCGGCTAGGAGGGGTCCTAGCCTGGGTGGGAGGGGAGGGGGGGGGGTTACCGGGTTGCTGCTGAAACGGTCAGGAAGGAGCTGGAGGATGCAGGGAGTGCTGGAGGGGGGGAGGTGCTGACGTGGGAAACTGGCAGAGCGTGGGACGCTGGCCGGGGGTGGGCAAGGGATGGGGTATGGCTAATCGGCAGGGGAAGGGGGCAGGGAGCCCTCGGATCCGGCTGATAACCTGGAATGTGAGGGGGCTGAATGGGCTGGTCAAAAGGGCCCGAGTAGTTGCGCACCTGAAGGGACTGAAGGCGGATGTGGCCATGCTCCAGGAGACACACCTGAGAGTGGTGGACCAGGTCCGGCTGAGAAAGGGGTGGGTGGGCCAGGTATTCCACTCAGGGCTGGACGAGAAGAGTAAAGGGGTGGCAATCCTGGTGGGGAAGAAGGTGTCATTTGAGGCGTTGAAGGTGGTGGCTGACAGTGGCGGGAGGTACGTGATGGTGAGTGGCAAGCAACAGGGGGAGCGGGTAGTGTTGGTGAATGTTTATGCCCCAAATTGGGACGATGCGGTGTTCATGCGGCGTATGCTGGGTCGCATTCCGGACCTGGAGGTGGGGGGTCTGATCATGGGGGGAGACTTTAACACTGTGCTGGATCCCCCATTGGATCGATCCAAGTACCGGACGGGTAGGAGGTCGGCGGCGGCTAAGGTGCTGAGGGGATTTATGTACCAGATAGGGGGGGGGGGGGGGGGGGGGTGGACCCTTGGAGGTTTGAGAGGCCAAGGGCCAGGGAATACTCGTTTTTCTACCATGTACATAAGGCCTACTCGAGGATTGACTTTTTTGTCCTGAGCAGGGGGCTGGTGTCGAGGGTGGAGGAAGTGGAATACTCCGCCATTGCCATTTCGGACCATGCCCCGCACTGGATGGACCTCGGGCTGGGGGAAGAGAGGGACCAACGTCCGCTCTGGCGCATGGAGGTGGGGCTGCTGGCAGAGGAGGAGGTGGCCGGGAGGGTCCGGGGGTGTATTGAGAGATACCTCGAGGCCAATGATAACGGGGAGGTTCGGGTGGGGACGGTCTGGGAGGCATTGAAGGCGGTGATGAGGGGGGAATTGATCTCCATCCGAGCCCATAGGGAGAGGGGGGAGCAGAGGGAAAGGGAAAGACTGATGGGGGAGATGGTGCAGGTGGAGAGGAGATATGCGGAGGCCCCGGAGGAGGGATTGCTGGGGGAGAGGCGTAGCCTCCAGGCCAGATTTGACCTAATGACGACCAGAAAGGCGGAAACCCAGTGGAGGAAAGCACAGGGGGCGGTGTATGAACACGGGAGAAGGCGAGCAGGATGCTGGCGCACCAGCTCCGGAAGCGAGACGCGGCCAGGGAGATTGGGGGAGTGAGGGATAGCGCTGGGAAGGTGGTGCGGAGGGGGGTAGAGGTCAATGGGGTCTTCAAGGACTTTTATGGGGAACTGTACCGCTCTGAGCCCCCGGTGGAGGAGGGTGGAATGGGGCGCTTCCTGAACAGGTTGCGTTTCCCGAGAGTGGAAGAGGAGCGGGTGGAGGGACTAGGGGCACCGATCGAGCTGGAGGAGGTTGTCAAAGGGATTGGGAGCATGCAGTCGGGGAATGCGCCAGGGCCGGATGGGTTTCCGGCGGAATTTTATAAAAGGTATTTGGACCTGTTGGGCCCCCTGTTGGTTCGGACCTTTTACGAGGCAAGGGAGGGGGGGGCTTTGCCCCCAACTATTTCGGGCACTGATTTCCTTGATCCTGAAGCGGGACAAGGACCCTCTGCAGTGTGGATCTATAGGCCGATTTCGTTGCTGAACGCCGATGCCAAGCTGCTGGCAAAGATCCTGGCCACTAGAATAGAGGATTGTGTGCCGGGGGTCATACATGAGGACCAGACGGGGTTTGTGAAGGGAAGGCAGCTGAACACAAATGTGCGCAGACTCCTCAATGTCATTATGATGCCGGTGGTGGAAGGGGAGGCGGAGATAGTGGTGGCGTTGGACGCGGAGAAGGCCTTCGATAGGGTGGAGTGGGAGTACTTGTGGGAGGTGTTGGATAAGTTTGGGTTTGGGGAGGGGTTTATTCGGTGGGTGAGGCTGCTCTACGAGGCCCCGATGGCAAGTGTAGCCACGAATAGGAGGAGGTCGGAGTACTTTCAGCTGCATCGGAGGACGAGACAGAGGTGCCCCTGTCCCCCTTGCTCTTCGCGTTGGCAATTGAGCCCCTGGCCATGGCATTGAGGGAGTCAGGGAACTGGAGGGGCATGGTGCGGGGTGGGGAGAAGCATTGAGTGTCACTGTACGCGGATGACCTGCTGCTGTATGTGGCGGACCCGGTGGGGGGGATGCCGGAGGTGATGAGGATCCTTGGGGAATTCGGGGGTTTCTCGGGGTATAAGCTGAACCTGGGCAAGAGCGAGGTGTTTGTGGTGCATCCGGGGGATCAAGAGGAGGGGATTGGTAGGCTCCCACTGAAGCAGACAAGGAAGAGCTTCAGGTACCTAGGGGTCCAGGTGGCTGGGAGTTTGGGGGCCCTGCACAAGCTCAACCTCACAAGGTTGGTGGAGCAGATGGAGGAGGAGTTTAAGAGGTGGGATATGTTACCGCTGTCACTGGCGGGGAGGGTGCAGTCCGTTAAGATGACGGTGCTCCCGAGGTTTTTGTTCTTGTTCCAGTGCCTCCCCATCTTTATCCCAAAGGCCTTTTTCAGGAGGGTCAACAGGAGTATCACGGGTTTTGTGTGGGCGCATGGGACTCCAAGGGTTCGAAGAGTGTTCCTGGAACGAGGCAGGGATGGGGGGGGGGGGGGGGGGGGGGAGGAGGGGGGGGGGGCTGGCGTTGCCCAACCTCTGTGGGTACTACTGGGCGGCCAACGCAGCGATGGTGCGTAAGTGGGTAATGGACGAGGAGGGGGCAGCGTGGAAGTGGATGGAGGTGGCATCTTGTGTGGGCACGAGCCTGGAAGCACTAGTAACGGCGCCGTTGCCGCTCCCTCCAACGAGGTATACCACGAGCCCGGTGGTGGCGGCTACCCTCAAAGTTTGGGGGCAATGGAGACGGCACAGGGGAGAAATGGAGGGCTCGATGGAGGCCCCGATATGGGGGAACCATCGGTTCGCCCCAGGGAGCATTGATGGCGGATTTCTGGGCTGGCACATGGCAGGGGTTAGGAGGTTGAGGGACCTGTTTGTGGAGGGGAGGTTCGCGAGCTTGGGGGAGTTAGAGGGGAAGTTTGGGCTCCCCCCGGGGAACATGTTTAGGTACATACAGGTGAGGGCGTTTGCCAGGCAGCAAGTGGAGGGGTTCCCCTTGCTGCCTCCACGAGGGGTGTGGGATAGGGTGCTCTCGGGGGTGTGGGTCGGAGGAGGGAGGATCTTGGACATATACCGGGTAATGCAGGAGGTAGACAAGGCCTTGGTGGAGGAACTGAAGAGGAAGTGGGAAGAGGAGCTGGGGGAGGAGATTGAGGAGGGGACGTGGGCGGATGCCCTGGAGAGAATGAATTCCTCCTCTTCCTGTGTGAGGCTTAGCCTCATACAGTTCAAGGTGCTGCATAGGGCCCACATGACTGGGACAAGGATGAGTAGGTTTTTCGGGGGCGAGGACAGGTGTGCTAGGTGCTCGGGAAGCCCAGCGAACCACGCCCATATGTTTTGGGCGTGCCCAGCGTTGGGGGAGTTTTGGAAGGGGGTAGCAAAGACGGTGTCGAGGGTGGTGGGATCCAGGGTCGAGCCAGGCTGGGGACTCGCAATTTTTGGGGTTGCAGTGGAGCTGGGAGTGCAGGAGGCGATAGAGGCCGGGGTCCTGGCCTTTGCGTCCCTAGTTGCCCGGCGGAGGATCTTGCTCCAATGGAAGGATGCGAGGCCCCCAAGCGTGGAGGCCTGGATCTCAGATATGGCGGGGTTCATTAAATTGGAGAGGGTGAAATTTGCCCCGAGGGGATCAGTACAAGGGTTTTTCAGGCGGTGGCAGCCCTTTCTGGACTTCCTGGCGGAACGGTAGGGAAACAGGCCGACAGCAGCAGCAACCCGGCGGGGGGGGGGGTAAAGATTGGGGGGAGGGAGAACTGTGCACAAGAGTTTGTGGAGGGTGCTATCTCTCTCCTTTGTTTGTTTTTCTTTTCTCTTTTTCTTTGTTTTTGTTTCTTCCTTTTGTTTGAAGTTGCTCTTGAAGCTGGGGGGCATTGTTTATGGGGTGTTACCGCGGTTGTACGTTAATAGAGTTAAGATGTTTATATTTTGTATTTTGTAAAAATTTCAATAAAAATTATTTATAAAAAAAAACTATTTATTTAGGACTTCTGGTGGCGGCAATGCGGAGCTAAGCCGCACGTTCAGCAGCTCCCGCTTTATTTTTGGACTTTCGGGCTCTTTTAAGAGCCCCCAACGGCGCTGTTTCAACTTTTCCCCGGGGGGAAACACAGTGTGCCCAGCAGCCGGGGGATGGACTGGACTCGCAGTGGAGCGGTCCAGAAGTCGGTATTACCTCAGAGAACGGCGAGGGGCAGAAAAAGCAAGATGGCGGCAGGCGGGGAAGCAGCAGCAGCGTGGCAGCTGTGGGCGCGGGAGCAGCAGGAGCTGCTTCAGCTCTCCTTCAAGGAGCTCAAAGCCGAGATTATGAAGCCGTTTAAGGCCTCACTGGACAAACTGGTGGCGACGCAGACGGCTCAGGCCGGGGAGATTCGGGAGCTGCAGCAAAAGGCTTCGGAGAATGAGGATGAGCTTTTGGGCCTGGCAGTGAAAGTGGAATCGCACGAGGCGCTGCACAAGAAATGGCTGGCGAGGATGGAGGAGATGGAGAACCGCTCCCGCCGGAAGAATCTACGGACTTTGGGCCTCTCGGAGGGGCTGGAAGGTTCGGATTTGACGGCCTATGTGGTCCTAATGTTAAACTCACTGATGGGTGCGGGGTCGTTTCGTGGTCCCCTGGAGCTGGAGGGCGCCCATCGAGTGCTGCAGCGGAAGCCCAGGCCGAACGAACCGCCCAGGGTGGTGCTGGTCCGTTGTCACCGTTTGGTTGGTCAACCAGCACCACTCCTGGTCAGGAGTGCGTGTTGAGGTGGGCTAAGAAGGAGAGGAGCAGCAGGTTGGAGAACACGGACGTTCGGATTTTTCAGGACTGGAGCGCGGAGGTGGCGAGGAGAAGAGCTGGCTTCAATCGAGCGAAGGGAGTGCTCCACAGGAAGGGGGTGAAGTTTGGCCTTCTACAGCCGGCTCGCCTCTGGGTCACGTACAAGGACCGCCAGTTCTATTTTGACTCTCCGGAGGAGGCCTGGGCTTTTGTCCAGGCTGAGAACTTGGATTCGGACTGAGGGGCTGGTGGGAAATCTACTTTGCTTGGAGGCTTTGCCCCCTTAGGTATCCTTTCGCCCATAGTGGCTGTGTTTGCTGATGGTTGTTTCCTGTTTTTTTTCGCCGTTTTCGCTATTTTAGTTATGGTTATTTAGGTTCTTTCGGGGTTTTTTGGGGGCTGTTGGTTATTTATTGTGGTGCTTTTTTTTTCCCACTGGTGGGTTGGGGAGTAGTTTGGGGTCCCAATGGGTCATGTGTCCGTCTTTTTCCCGCTTGTTGGGTTGAGGGGCGGAGCTCGGGTTGGAAGCACGGGCTTTCTTCCCGCGCTGGAGGAATTGGGGGCAGGGCTGGCGCTGGGAGGGAGGGATTGGCGGCTGTGTTGCATCCGGGTTGGGGGGGGGGGTTCGTGGTTATGGCGGGAGTAGCCGGGGTCAGCAGAAGTCAGCTGACTCACGGAAGCATAATGTTGGGGATAACGCAGCTAGGGGGGGGTCCTAGCTTGGGGGGAGGTGGGGGGGGGGTGCCGGGTTGTTGCTGCAGGGACTGTGAGGGAATGGATGGTGAAGGGGGGTTGGGAGGGGGGTTCGCCATCGTGGGGAGCGGGCTTCGGGGGTTCCCTGGGCGCATGGTGAGTTGAGGAAGAGCTATGGCTGATCGGCGTAGAGGGAAGGGGACGGCCCCTCGGGTTCGGTTGGTCACATGGAACGTGAGGGGGCTGAATGGTCCGGTGAAGCGATCCCGAGTCTTAGCTCACTTGAGGGGGCTGGGAGCGGATGTGGCTATGCTCCAGGAGACGCACCTCAGGGTTACGGATCAGGTGGGGCTAATAAAGAGTTGCGTGGGACAGGTGTTTCCCTCGGGGCTTGATAAAAAGAACCGTGGGGTGGTAATTTTGGTGGGTAATAGCCTGTCGTTCGTCGCGTCCAAAGTGGTGGCAGATAGTGCAGGTAGATATGTGATGGTGAGTGGGAGACTTCAGGGGGAGCGGGTGGTCTTGGTTAATGTTTATGCCACCAACTGGGATGATGCGGGCTTCATGGGGCGAATGCTGGGCCTGATCCCGGACCTGGAGATAGGGAGATTGATTCTGGGTGGGGACTTTAACACGGTGCTGGATCCGGCTCTGGATCGCTCAAAGTCTAGGATGGGCAGGAGGCCGGCAGCGGCCTCGGTGCTGAGGGGGTTCATGGATCAGATGGGAGGGGTGGACCCTTGGAGGTTTTTGAAGCCGGGGGGTAGGGAGTTCTCCTTTTTCTCCCATGTTCATAAGGCGTACTCCCGGATTGCCTTTTTCTGTGCTTAGCAGGGCGCTAACCCCGAGAGTAGTGGGGGCGGAGTATTCGGCGGTAGCCATTTCTGATCATGCCTCACATTTAATGGATCTGGAGCTGGGGAGGGGAAGGATCAGCGCCTGCTGTGGAGGTTAGATGTGGGGCTTTTGGCAGAGGAGGAAGTGTGCGGGCGGATCCGTAGGGGTATAGAGGGATATCTGGAAACCAATGACAACGGGGAGGTGCAGGTTGGGATGGTTTGGGAAGCGCTAAAGGCAGTAGTTAGAGGGGAGCTGATATCTGTTCGGGCGCACAGGGAGAGGGCCGAGAGGGAGAGGCTGGTGGAGGAGATGGTCAGGGTGGATAGGAGATATGCAGACACCCCGGAGGAGGGGCTTCTGAGGGAGCGGCGCAGTCTCCAAGCGGAGTTTGACATTTTAACCACCCGTAAGGCGGAGGCGCAGTGGAGGAGGGCACAGGGGGTGGTGTATGAGTACGGGGAGAAGGCAAGTCGGATGTTGGCTCACCAGCTCCGGAAGTGGGAGGCAGCTAGAGAAATTGGGGGAGCCACGGATGCAGGTGGGAACTTAGTGCGGGATGGAAAGGACTTCAATGGGGTGTTCAGATCCTTTTATGAGGTGCCCCGGGGAAGCAGGCGGGATGGACCGCTTTTTGGATAGGCTGGAGTTCCCAAGAGTAGGGGACGAGTGGGTGGAGGGTTTGGGGGCCCCAATCGAGTTGGAGGAGTTGGTGGAGGCGTTGGGAAGTATGCAGACAGGGAAAGCGCCGGGGCCTGACGGGTTCCCGGTGGAATTTTATAAGAAATTTTCAGATTTGCTGGGCCCGCTGCTTGTGAGGACCCTGAATGAGGCCGGGGGGGGGGGGGGGGGGGGGGGGGCTCTGCCCCCGACGATGTCCAGGGCAATTATCTCTTTGCTCCTGAAGCGGGACAAGGACCCCCTTCAGTGTGGGTCATACAGGCCGATCTCGCTCCTTAACGTATATGTCAAGTTGTTGGCAAAGGTGCTGGCCAGGAGGGTGGAGGATGTGGTCCCGATGGTGATTCATGAGGATCAAACGGGGTTTGTAAAGGGGAGACAATTGAATGCCAACGTGCGAAGGCTCCTGAATGTTATGAAGATGGCGCCGGTGGCTGGGGAGTCAGAATAATGGCGTCCATGGATGTGGAGAAAACTTTTGATAGGGTGGAGTGGAGTTACCTGTGGGAGGTGTTGCGGAGATTTGGGTTTGGTGAGGGGTTCATTAGCTGGGTGAGGTTGCTGTATAGCTCCCCGGTGGCGAGTGTGATGATGAATGGGAGGAGGTCAGAGTACTTTCGGCTTTCCAGAGGGACGAGGCAGGGCCCCTTGTCTCCCCTGCTCTTCGCGTTAGCAATTGAGCCCCTGGCCATGGCGCTGAGGGACTTGAAGATTTGGAGGGGGATTGTGCGGGGGGAGGAATGTCCCTGTACAATGTCGCTGTACGCAGATGATCTGCTGCTGTATGTCGTGGACCCGGCTAAGGGGAAGCCAGAGGATACTTGAGGAATTTGGGGACTTTTCGGGATATAAGCTAAATGTGGGAAAAGTGAGCTGTTTGTCCTGCACCCAGGGGATCAGGAGAGGGAGATAGGTGAACTCCTGTTGAAGAGGGCTGAGAGGAGCTTTAGGTATCTTGAGGTCCACGTGGATAGGACCTGTGGGGATATGCATAGGCTTAACTTTTTGTGGCTGTGGGGCAGATGGAGGAGGAGTTCAGGAGGTGGGATGCGCTGCCGGTCTCGTTGGCAGAGAGGGTTCAGTCGGTTAAAATGACGGTGCTCCCGAGGTTTTTGTTTCTTTTCCAGTGCCTCCCCATATTGATCCCAAAGGCTTTTTTCAGAAGGGTGAATAAGTCGATTCTGGGGTTTGTGTGGGCACGGAAGGCCCCGAGAGTAAGGAGGGTATTTTTGGAGCGAAGAAGGGAGGTAGGGGGCCTGGCGCTGCCCAACCTGTGTGGATATTACTGGGCGGCGAACGTGGCGATGATTCGCCGGTGGGTGACGGAAGGGGAGGGTGACGCATGGAAGAGACTGGAGGTGGCGTCCTGTGCGGGTACGAGTCTGGAGGCTTTGGTGACGGCCCCGCTTCCACTCCCCCTGGCAAAGTACTCCACGAGTCCGGTGGTGGTTGCGTCCCTCAAAATCTGGGGGCAGTGGAGGCGGCATAGGGGGGAAGTGAAGGCCTCAGTCTGGGCCCCGATACGGGGCAATCACTGTTTTGCGTCAGGGAGAACGGGTGAGGGATTTGGGAGTTGGCACAGGGCAGGCATCAGACAATTTGGGTGATCTCTTCTTGGATGGGAAGTTCGCGACTCTGGAGGAGTTGGTGGGGAAGTGGAACCTCCCCCCTGGGAACGCTTTTAGGTAGATGCAGATCAGGGCATCTGTTAAGAGGCAGGTGGAGGAGTTTCCGCGGCTGCCGCCAAGGGGGGTGCAGGACAGGGTGCTTTCGGGGACGTGGGTCGGTGAGGGGAAGATCTCTGCTATCTACCAACTGATGCAGGAGGAGGAGGAGGCCTCAGTAGATGAGCTCAAAGCGAAATGGGAGGAAGAGCTAGGGGAAGAGATTGAGGATGGGACGTGGTTGGACGCCCTGGAGAGGGTGAATTCTTCCTCCTCTTGCGCATGGCTCAGCCTAATTCAGCTGAAGGTGCTGCACAGGGCTCACATGACAGGGGCAAGGATGAGCCGGTTTTTCGGAGGGGAAGACAGCTGTGGGAGGTGTTCGGGTGGCCCGGCAAACCACACCCATATGTTTTGGGCAAGTCCGGCTCTGGAGGGGTTTTGGAAGGGGGTGGTGGGGATTTTGTCAGAAGTGGTTGGGTCTAGAGTCAAGCCGGGCTGGGGGCTGGCGATCTTTGGGGTAGCTTCGGAGCCGGGGAGTGCAGGAGGAGAGAGAGGCCGGCATTCTGGCCTTTGCATCTCTAGTAGCCCGGCGCAGGATTCTGTTACAGTGGAGGGATACACGGCCCCCGAGCTCGGAAACCTGGGTCAACGACATGGCTGGGTTCATCAAGTTGGAGAGGATGTACATAGGGTCTATTCTCGGATAGACTTTTTCATGGTAAGTAGGGCAGCACGGTAGCACGGTGGTTAGCATAAATGCTTCACAGCTCCAGGGTCCCAGGTTCGATTCCTGGCTGGGTCACTGTCTGTGCGGAGTCTGCACGTCCTCCCCGTGTGTGCATGGGTTTCCTCCGGGTGCTCCGGTTTCCTCCCACAGTCCAAAGATGTGCGGGTTAGGTGGATTGGCCAGGCTAAATTGCCCTTAGTGTCCTAAAAATAAGGTTAATGGGGGTTGTTGGGTTACTGGTATAGGGTGGATACGTGGGCTTGAGTAGGGTGATCATTGCTCGGCACAACATCGAGGGCCGAAGGGCCTGTTCTGTGCTGTACTGTTCTATGTTCTATGATTCCGAGAGTGGAGGAGGCCGAATATTCGGCCATTGCAATCTCCGACCACGCTCCGCATTGGATAGAGTTGGAGACGGGGGAGGTGTGGGACCAGCGCCTGTTCTGTGCTGTATTGTTCTATGTTCTATGGTGAAAAGACGAGTAGGATGCTGGCTCATCAGCTGCTCCGCAAGCGGGATGCGGCTAAGGAAATTGCTGGAGTGAGAGACAAGAGTGGGAATGTGGTGCGGAAGGGGGTAGAGGTGAATGAGGTCTTCAAGGACTTTTACGGGGAACTGTACCGGTCGGAGCCAACGGTGGAGAGGAGGGGAATGGAGAGGTTCCTCGACGGGCTTCCTTTCCCGAAGGTGCAGGAGGAGCAGGTGGAGGGGTTGGCGGCGCCGATTGAGCTGGAGGAGCTAGTTAAGGGGATCGGGCAGATGCAGTCAGGGAAGGTGCTGGGGCCGGATGGGTTCCCGGTGGAATTTTATAAAAAGTTTGTGGACCTAGTGGGCCCCTTGCTGGTGCGGACACATAATGAGGCGTGGGAAGGGGGGACTTTGCCCCCGACGATGTCACGGGCGCTGATTTCATTAATCTTAAAGAGGGACAAGGACCCCAGCAGTGTGGTTCATACAGGCCCATATCTCTCCTCAATGTGGATGCCAAGGCGCTGGCAAAAATCCTGGCCACCAGGATAGAGGACTGTGTGCCAGGGGGTGTACGAGGACCAGACAGGGTTTGTGAAGGGAAGGCAGCTGAACACGAATGTGCGGAGATTGTTGAATGTCATCATGATGCCGGCGATTGAGGGGGAGGCAGAGATAGTGGTGGCGCTGGATGCAGAGAAGGCCTTCGATAGAGTGGAGTGGTGGTACTTATGGGAGGTGTTGGGGGGGTTTGGATTTGGTGAAGGGTTTATTCGATGGGTGATGCTGCTGTATGAGGCCCCGATGGCGTGTGTGGCCACGAATGGGAGGAGGTCGGAGTACTTCCGGCTTTACCGAGGGACTAGGCAGGGTTGCCCCCTGTCCCCCTTGTTGTTTGCATTGGCAATGGCGTTGAGGGATTCAGGGAGGTGGAGAGGTTTGGTGCGAGGTGGGGAGGAACATAGGGTGTCGTTGTATGCCGATGACCTGTTACTGTATGTGGCGGACCCGGTGGGAGGGATGCCGGGGGTGATGGAGCTGCTAGCTGAGTTTGGGACCTTTTCAGGCTAAAAACTAAATTTAGGCAAGAGTGAGGTGTTTGTGGTGCACCCTGGAGACCAGGAGGAAGGAATTGGTAGGCTCCCGCTTAGGCGGGCAGGGGAAAGTTTTAGGTACCTGGGGGTGCAGGTGGCCAGTGCCTGGGGGACTCTTCACAAGCATAATTTCACCAGGCTTGTGGATCAGATGGAGGAGGAGTTCAAGAGATGGGACATGCTGCCATTGTCGTTGGCGGGGAGGGTGCAGTCCGTCAAAATGACAGTGCTTCCGAGGTTCTTGTTCCTTTTTCAGTGCCTGCCCATCTTTATCCCCAGGGCCTTCCTTAGGAGAGTGACTAGCAGTATTTTGAGCTTTGTGTGGGCACATGTGACTCCGAGAGTGAAGAGGGTTTTCCTGGAGCTAGGGAGGGATAGAGGCGGGCTGGTGCTGCCCAACCTTGTGGGGTACTATTGGGCGGCCAATGTGTCAATGGTGCGTAAATGGGTGATGGAGGGGGAGTGGCGGCGCGGAAAAGAATGGAGATGGCGTCATGTAGAGGTACGAGCCTGGGTGCCTTGGCAACGGCGCTGTTGCCACTCTCTCCTAAGAAGTATACCACGAGCCCGGTGGTGGCGGCGACCCTAAGAATCTGGGGACAGTGGAGACGGCATGGGGGGAAACAGGGGGCTCGATGGAGGCTTCATTGGGTGGAAATCATCGGTTCATCCCGGGGAACAGGGATGGGGGATTTAGGGGGTGGCAAAGGGTGGGCATCAGTAAATTGACGGACCCGTTTATTGGCGGGAGGTTTGCGGGCCTGGGGAACTGGAAGATAAATTTGGGCTCCCCCAAGGGAACATGTTCAGATACTTGCAGGTAAAGGCGTTTGCTAGGCGACAGGTAGAGGAGTTCCCTTTGCTGCCCTCGCGGGGGGCGATGGACAGAGTGCTTTCGGGGGCGTGGGTCGGAGAGGGGATTGTGTCTGACATTTATAAGGTAATGCAGGAGGTGGAGGAGTCGTCAGTGGAGGAGCAGCAGGGTAGCATAGTGGTTAGCATAAATGCTTCACAGCTCCAGGGTCCCAGGTTCGATTCCCGGCTGGGTCACTGTCTGTGTGGAGTCTGCATGTCCTCCCCCTGTGTGCGTGGGTTTCCTCCGGGTGCTCCGGTTTCCTCCCACAGTCCAAAGATGTGCGGGTTAGGTGGATTGGCCATGCTAAATTGCCCGTAGTGTCCTAATAAATGTAAGGTTAAGGGGGGGTTGTTGGGTTACGGGTATGGGGTGGATACGTGGGTTTGAGTAGGGTGATCATGGCTCGGCACAACATTGAGGGCCGAAGGGCCTGTTCTGTGCTGTACTGTTCTAAGTCTGAGCTGAAGGCTAAATGGGAGGGGGGACTTGGGCAGATGCCTTGGAGAGAGTCAACTCTTCCTCTTCATGTGCGAGGCTTAGTCTCATCCAATTTAAGGTGCTGCACCGGGCCCACATGTCCGGGACTAGGACGAGTAGATTTTTGGGGGTTCGGACAGGTGCACCAGATGTTCGGGGAGTCCAGCGAACCATGCCCATATGTTCTGGGCATGCCCGGCACTGGAAGAATTCTGGAAGGGGGTGGAGGGGACGGTGTCGAGGGTGGTTGGATCTAGGGTCAAACCAGGGTGGGGACGCGCGATTTTTGGAGTTGCGGTGGAGCCGGGAGTGCGGGAGGCGAAAGAGGCCTTTGCGTCCTTAGTAGCCCGGCGGAGGATCTTGCTGAAGTGGAAGGACGCGAGGCCCCCAAGTGTGGAGTCCTGGATCAGTGACATGGCGGGATTTATAAAATTGGAGAGGGTCAAATTTGCCCTGAGAGGATTAATACAGTACAAGGGTTCTATAAACGGTGGCAGCCTTTTCTGGACTTCCTGGCTCAAAGATAGGTATCTCAGTCAATAGCAGCAGCAACCCGGGGGGGGGGGGGGGGGGGGGGGGGAGTGTTCCTTATTATAGTTTCTATACTTTTTTCTCTACGGTTATGTAACTTAACATTCTGTTAATTTAAGTTGTTGTTAATATGTTGTGTTGTTCATTGAGGAGGGGCGAATGTTTATGGTTGCTATCATTATTGTTGGTATTTTATAATGGTTCGATGTTGTTGTATAAATTCAAAATTTTTCAATAAAAATAAAATTTTTTTAAATAAAAAAGTTGGAGAGGATGAAATTTGTCGAGGGGGTCGGTACAGGGGTTCTTTCGGCGGTGGCAGCCCTTTCTCGATTTCCTGGCCAAGGGGTAGAGAATGGTCGGTCTCAGCAGCAACGCCGGGGGGGGGGGGGGGGGGGGGGGTTTGCAGCGGTGGGTTTATATTATTTTCTTCTCTCTTGTATTGCTATTTGTTATTATTTATTTGGGGGGGGGGGGGGAAGAGAGTTCTTTTCTTGTTTTGGTGTGGAAACACGCCTTGTTTGTTTTAAATTGCGGGGAGAAAATTTGTTATTGTTATGTTATTAAAAAACTTGAATAAAAATTATTTTTAAAAAAAGCTTTGTTTAGTTTTAAAATTTAGAGTACCCAATATTTTTCTTTTCCAATTAAGGGGCAATTTAGTGTGGCCAATTCACCTAACCTTCACATCTTTGGGTTGGGGTGGTGGTGAAACCCACGCAGACATGGGAGAATGTGCGTTAACTTTATTTAGAAGTGATATTTGAACTACATAGGCTTGCTTAACTGGAATATATAGGTGTGGGGAGTAAGTTATAATTTTTCGTTTTACTTATGAATTATTGTAATGGTCAGCTGTAAAGCTTGGCTGATAATGAGGCCAATTCTGTTTCAATTTGGCAGCACGATGATACAAGTGGTTAACACGGTTGTCTCACGGCTCCAAGGTCCCAGGTTCAATCCCGGCTCTGGGTCACTGACCTGAGTTTGCACATTCTCCCCGTGTTGACGTGGGTTTTTGCCCCCACAACCCAAAGATGTGCAGGGTAGATGGATTGGTCACGCTAAATTCGGGGCAGCACGGTAGCATGGTGGTTAGCATAAATGCTTCACAGCTCCAGGGTCCCAGGTTCGATTCCCGGCTGGGTCACTGTCTGTGTGGAGTCTGCACGTCCTCCCCCTGTGTGCGTGGGTTTCCTCCGGGTGCTCCGGTTTCCTCCCACAGACCAAAGATGTGCGGGTTAGGTGGATTGGCCATGCTAAATTGCCCGTAGTGTCCTAATAAAGGTAAGGTTAGGGGGGGGGGGGTTGTTGGGTTACGGGTATAGGGTGGATATGTGGGTTTGAGTAGGGTGATCATGGCTCGGCACAACATTGAGGGCCGAAGGGCCTGTTCTGTGCTGTACTGTTCTATGTTCTATGTTCTATGTTGCCGCAGTCGCTACAGGTCGCGTTCCAAGCTGGGTAACGCTGCCTGGAGTGCTGGTGCTGGCCGCAGAAATAGCAGGGCACCTCCCCGGGTTGGGGGGGGGGGGGGGGGGGGGGGTTGTTGGGTTACGGGTATAGGGTGGATACGTGGGTTTGAGTAGGGTGATCATTGCTCGGCACAACATCGAGGACCGAAGGGCCTGTTCTGTGCTGTACTGTTCTATGTTCTAACTTGCCCCTTAATTGGAAAAAATGAATTGGATACTCTAAATTTATATGTTAAAAAAAATCCTGATTCAATTAAAATTTGTTTTAACATTTAATATAGCCAATGGTCAGAGTTCTCACTCCTGTGGTGCCATCACCGTTCCTCACAGTTTTACAAATTTCAAATAGTTGTTCTCATTTGGGATCATAGCAGCATTCTCACGGTTTGGGTGGGGAGTGTGGGGTCTCACAGCTGGGGGGGAGGCAGGGGGGTGTGAGGAGTCTCACAGTTAAGGGGGAATGGGTGAGGAGAACCCCCAGTTTGAAGGGACGGGAGGGGGGTGTTGATCATGCTCTGACCCCCCTTTCCCTCAGATAGCGATGGCACCACCTTTTTAAAAAACTCAGTCACAGACAATGTAAAATTTAACTAAAATCATTCCACTTTTAATCTTGAGGTAAACTTTACTTTGAAGTTACTCTAGGAAAAATATATATAGTGAACATCTTCCGTGATCAAAGTATATATCTTATTTAATTACATTTCAGAGAGAGAGAGAAATACATTTGCAGGCACCAAATGGTATTAACATCAGTAAAACATCACAAAATTCAGAGCAAACATTTACAGACACTGGGCAGCCTGTTCCCCTATCAGAGGGGGATTAACCCCCTCACCCACCTCTCCCCCATTTACACACACTGGGCAGCCTGTTCCCCTATCGGAGGGGGGATTAACCCCCTCAACCACCTCTCCCCATTTACACACACTGGGCAGCCTGTTCCCCTATCGGAGGGGGATTAACCCCCTCACCCACCTCTCCCCATTTACACACACTGGGCAGCCTGTTCCCCTATCGGAGGGGGATTAACCCCCTCACCCACCTCTCCCCATTTACACACACTGGGCAGCCTGTTCCCCTATCGGAGGGGGATTAACCCCCTCACCCACCTCTCCCCATTTACACACACTGGGCAGCCTGTTCCCCTATCGGAGAGGGATTAACCCCCTCACCCACCTCTCCCCATTTACACACACTGGGCAGCCTGTTCCCCTATCGGAGGGAGATTAACCCTCTCACCAGAGAGTGAGAGCGTGAGGTGGGGAGGAGTGAAGGAGACATGGGAGAGAGAAAGATGGGGAGATGTGGGGGAGAGAAAAGAGAGAGAGAGAGAGAGAGAGAGAGATAATCATTCAATTCCTTGTGTAGAATGAGGCCATTTGGCCCATCGGGTTTGCACCAACCCTACGAAAGAGCACCCTACCTAGGCCCATTTCCTGCCCTATCCCTGGAACCCTGTAACCCCACATAACCTTTGGTCACTAAGGGCAATTTTAGCATGACCAATCCACCTAACCTACACATCTTTGGATTGTGGGAGGAAACCCACGCAGACACGGGGAGACTCCTCACAGTCGCCCGAGGCCGGAATGGAACCCGAGACCCTGGCACTGTGAGGCAGCAGCGTTAACCAGTGTGCCGCCATGGGGAGGGAGAGAGAGAGAGGATTTGGGGGAGAGGAGTAGGGGGACAAGGGAGCATGTCTGTACAGGATATCATTAAAACCCCCACAAGCTGGGAGAGCTGAAAGTCGATTTCTCTACCGTGTATATATCTAGCTATTGGCATACAACAAGGCATCATACTGGTAATCAGCGCCCTCCTTCAATCCGGCAGCTCCTCTTTCTGCTCTGGCTTCACATTCCGCTCTCCATCTTTGGCCTGTCTGTCCTCCAGGGGGTAAGCGGGTACATTAGGAGAAGGGTCGGGCCCGATTGCCGCTGCCAGAGCCTTGCCCCCACAGCTGTCAGCCACCCAGCGCCTCTTGAAACGCAGCTTCAGGGGCATGCAGTGGTCCTCTGCTCTCCGCACCTCCCAGGGAGACCCCACTCTGCCTGCACCATCCGCACCCCCTTCAGCTTCCGCCGGCTGATCGGCAGGAGGCGGTGGGGGTGCTTTCGGCTTGGTGAATGGCCCTCCCTGGGCCTCAGCTCTGGGCTTGCGGCCGGGGGGTGGGGGCTGGAGCTGGATGCTGGGCACCGGCTCGTTGGCCAGGCGGGGCATTGAGACAAGGGCTGTCACTGGGAGCCCCGGGTAGCGGGGGAATGAGCGTGGGCTCAGGTGGTAATTGTAGACCGACCGGGCGTGGGCCTGGAGGTAAAGACTCATTTCCTCAGGGTTGAAGGTGAAGCGGGTGCTGGCCCGGCTCCCAAGCCCAGGGCTCAGGCTGGGCGAGGGGCTGCAGGTGTAGGGGGTCAAAGGGAAGCCGGGGGATAGGGCCAGGGATGGCGGAAGGAGGGGTGAGAAGGGGCTGCGGGGTTCCTGGTAGAGGCGAGGGGGATGGCCGTAGCAAGGAAGGGCCCCGCTGGATGCTTCAGAGGCCCAGCGTGAATCGGTGCCAGCATCCTCCTGCTCTGAAGGGGCAGGAGTCCCCTCACTCCCATCGGAAACCGAGCCCCTGCCCCGCCGACCAGCAGTCGCAGAGTCAAAAGGGCCGCAACAGTGCGGTGACAGGGGCTCAGGGGCTGGGAAGTGGAAGAGGGTGGAGCTGGTGGGGATGGGGGGAGCACTCTGAGGGACCACACCTGAAGGGAGAAGGGGGAGGAGAAGGAAGAGGGCCGGAGGACACAAGGATGGCAGTGGAGAGGGAGGAAAAAAAAACACATCATGAGATACCCACTCTGAAACTTAACAGGATTAAACTTTAAATATTCCTTCCAAATAACATCCCAAAGTCTCCATCTATATTCAACACCAACGCCTCATACCCAATACCCTTCTGCTCTCTGAGTACGCACCCTAATTCTCTACATGTCACAGGTGGAAACACAATCAAAATCCAAATATTCATAAGGATAGTCGCTCTCTCTCCCACCATCTCACTCTGCCCAATGTTCGCAAAACCGATTCACCCAAAACCTGGGCGGCCTTCACACATCCGTCTGTCCAACTTCCTTCTGCAAGTTGATACCGAGACACATCTCTCCATCGGTCGCAAACCTGATATAACCTGATTGGATTCCAGTCTGTAACTCACTCCCGGGTCTCCGTTATTCTGTATATAAACCACCCTGAACCCCTCGATTAGATTCCAGTCTGCAACTCACTCCCGGGTATCCGTTATTCTGTATATAAACCACCCTGAACCCCTCGATTAGATTCCAGTCTGTAACTCACTCCCTGGTATCTGTTATTCTGTATATAAACCACCCTGAACCCCTCGATTAGATTCCCGTCTGTAACTCACTCCCTGGTATCCGTTATTCTGTATATAAACCACCCTGAACCCCTCGATTAGATTCCAGTCTGTAACTCACTCCCGGGTATCTGTTATTCTGTATATAAACCACCCTGAACCCCTCGATTAGATTCCAGTCTGTAACTCACTCCCGGGTATCCGTTATTCTGTATATAAACCACCCCGTACCCCTCGATTAGATTCCCTTCTGTAACTCACTCCCGGGTATCTGTTATTCTATATATGAACCACCCTGAGCCCCTCGATTAGATTCCAGTCTGTAACTCACTCCCGGGTATCGGTTATTCTTTATATAAACCACCCCAATACCCCTCGATTAGATTCCAGTCTGTAACTCATTCCCGGGTATCTGTTATTCTATATATAAACCACCCAAACCCTTCGATTAAATTCCAGTCTGTAACTCACTCTGGAGTATCTGTTATTCTATATATAAACCACCCCGAACCGCTTGATTAAAATTTGAGTCTGTAACTCACTCCTGGGTATGTTATTCTATATATAAACCAACCCAAACCCCTCGATTAGATTCCAGTCTGTAACGCACCCCCGGGTGTCTGTCATTCTATATATAAACCACCCCGAACCCCTCGATTAGATTCCAGTCTGTAACTCACTCCCAGGTATCTGTTATTCTATATATAAACCACCCCAAATCCCTCGATTAGATTCTAGTCTGTAACTCACTCCCGGGTATCTGTTATTCTATATATAAACCACCCCGAACCCCTCGATTAGATTCCAGTCTGTAACTCACTCCCAGGTATCTGTTATTCTATATATAAACCACCCCAAATCCCTCGATTAGATTCTAGTCTGTAACTCACTCCCGGGTATCTGTTATTCTATATATAAACCACCCCGAACCCCTCGATTAGTTTCCAGACTGTAACTCACTCCTGAGTATATGTTATTCTATATATAAATCACCCCGAACCCCTCGATTGGATTGCAGTCTGTAACTCACTCCCGAGTATTTGTTATTCTGTATATAAATCACCCCAATACCCCTCGATTAGATTCCAGTCTGTAACTCATTCCCGGGTATCTGTTATTCTATATATAAACCACCCAAACCCTTCGATTAAATTCCAGTCTGTAACTCACTCTGGAGTATCTGTTATTCTATATATAAACCACCCCGAACCGCTTGATTAAAATTTGAGTCTGTAACTCACTCCTGGGTATGTTATTCTATATATAAACCAACCCAAACCCCTCGATTAGATTCCAGTCTGTAACGCACCCCCGGGTGTCTGTCATTCTATATATAAACCACCCCGAACCCCTCGATTAGATTCCAGTCTGTAACTCACTCCCAGGTATCTGTTATTCTATATATAAACCACCCCGAACCCCTCGATTAGATTCCAGTCTGTAACTCACTCCCAGGTATCTGTTATTCTATATATAAACCACCCCAAATCCCTCGATTAGATTCTAGTCTGTAACTCACTCCCGGGTATCTGTTATTCTATATATAAACCACCCCGAACCCCTCGATTAGTTTCCAGCCTGTAACTCACTCCTGAGTATATGTTATTCTATATATAAATCACCCCGAACCCCTCGATTGGATTGCAGTCTGTAACTCACTCCCGAGTATTTGTTATTCTGTATATAAATCACCCCGAACCCCTCGATTAGATTCCAGTCTGTAACTCATTCCCGGGTACTTGTTATTCTACATATAAACCATCCGAACCCCTCGATTAGATTCCAGTCTGCAACTCATTCCCGGGTACTTGTTATTCTATATATAAACCACCCGAACCCCTCGATTAGATTCCAGTCTGTAACTCATTCCCGGGTACTTGTTATTCTAGATATAAACCACCCGAACCCCTCGATTAGATTCCAGTCTGTAACTCATTCCCGGGTACTTGTTATTCTACATATAAACCATCCGAACCCCTCGATTAGATTCCAGTCTGTAACTCATTCCCGAGTATTTGTTATTGTACATACATAAACCAACCAAACCTCTCGATTTTGGCTTCACACTCACCAGTCCCTCGTACATCGATGAAAGGATAATTCACCATCACCATCTTACTGAAGTTAAATTTGTAAGTGAATCTCTTCCCTTTGGTCTTGTGCAGAATTCGTTTGTTGTAGTAATACCTGGGGTGCGACGGAGGGAAGAGAAACAGATTCCGTCACAGAGAGGAGACAGATGCATACAGACAGATAGAGGAGGCGGCGCGGGAGACGGAGACCTAGAATGTATTGAAAAAATGTGTTGAGGGAGCTTTACTCTGTATCTAACCCCGTGCTGTACCTGTCCTGGGAGTGTTTGATGGGGACAGTGTAGTGGGAGCTTTACTCTGTATCTAACCCCGTGCTGTACCTGTCCTGGGAGTGTTTGATGGGGACAGTGTAGAGGGAGCTTTACTCTGTATCTCACCTCGTGCTGTACCTGTCCTGGGAGTGTTTGATGGGGACAGTGTAGTGGGAGCTTTACTCTGTATCTAACCCCGTGCTGTACCTGTCCTGGGAGTGTTTGATGGGGACAGTGTAGAGGGAGCTTTACTCTGTATCTAACCCCGTGCTGTACTTGTCCTGGGAGTGTTTGATGGGGACAGTGTAGAGGGAGCTTTACTCTGTATCTAACCCCGTGCTGCACCTGTCCTGGGAGTGTTTGATGGGGACTGTGTTGAGGGAGCTTTACTCTGTATCTAACCCCGTGCTGTACCTGTCCTGGGAGTGTTTGATGGGGACAGTGAAGTGGGAGCTTTGTTCTGTGCATAACATCATGCTGTATCTGTTTCCCAAGTGTCAGATGTTCATTTGGGGAAGACACGAAGAGAAGGCAGCTCTTTACCTGAGGGCTCGGCTGAGCTTATCATAGTTCATTTGAGGTTTACATTTCCTCATTCCCCAGAGACGAGCCACCTCATCGGGATCTTTGATGACAAATTCTCCATAATCTCCCTGCCAGGCGATGACTTCTCGATATTCCTCCTTCCGCAGCAGGTCCAGGATGAAGTGCCAGAGCTGCACTTGGCGACTCCCAGGGCTGGAGTCAGGCTTGTAGGCCCAGTCGGGGTAGACCAAGCCTGGAAAATAGGCCCAGAAAATGCAGAACAGAGATATGGCGTTAGGGGTTTCACTCATCCTGAGAAATGGGACCCAAATATAGAGACTTAGAAGGCACATGTGAGACAGGAACAGCAGGAGGCCATTCGGCCCACTGCTCGAGTCTGTTACACAGGAACAGGAGCCCATTCAGCCCCTCGCGAGTCTGTTACACGGGAACAGGCAGATCCCCTTCAGTCCCCATCGGGCCATTTACGCAGTACCAGGAGGTCCCCATTCAGCCCTTCTCAAGTAACAGGAGGAGGCCATTCTTACCCCCCATGGGTTTCTTACACAGAAAAGGACACTATTCAGCCCCTTCTGATCCAACCCACTCCACCCTCACAATAACAGCCCCTTTCCCAATGTTACATTCACCGGGCACCACTATGAACCCCGCTGATTTCACCGCCACACCCCTGCCCCACCATCAGCTGTTAGAAAATATCCAGGGCGGCCTCACCCACTCCGTCCTCGTCCTCTTCCTCCCCCTCCGTCTTGACCGCTGTAGTTTTCATGACTCTTTTGGTGGAAGGTGTTGGTAGCTTGGGGGGGGGGGGGGGGGTATGTAAAAATTAACAGATGAAATCCTTAGAAGTATACTTTCTTAACTGACTAAAAAAAAATAGGTTGTTGTTTTGGGGGGAGGGTGGGGGGTGCCTTTAAAGTGGAAGGGGGTGTTGACTTGGCCCTTTAACTGGAGCACCCACATTCCTCCAGAGGGACCATCTTGCCTCAGCCCCCAAAGCCTTTGGTGTCGCTTCCCCAACTCAGCCCCAGAAGGTGACGCGGTAAAACCGGAAGCTGTCGCACGGGAAATGACGTTTAGCGATTGAGGGGGCGAGCCTTTTGCGACGCATAATGATGACCACCGACACAAACTCCAAGCGGAGACCTGCCAACGCCCCGAAATTCTCGATTCATTGACTTCTACTCCATTTTATCCATATGGGCGGAGAGGCGGCAGCGACTCCTTGGCACGCCGCTGTCCGATTTAATTCTATGATTCCGCCACTTGCCAAAATGGCGTTGTCGCCATCTTTGTCCGGGGCAAAGATAGGCGGCGCCAAGGCCAACCTCACCTCATCGCCCTGCGTGGCAGCGGCGCATGCGCCAGGTTCCGCACCTGCGCCGCTTCCGCAACTGCGCAGATGCGGGAATGGAAGGTTTAGCATCAGATTTCCTCTCAAAGGGATCGTGCTAATCTTAAAGGAACAGCCGCGGATTTAAAAAGCAGGTCTCAGTCAGCCACGGAATTGCAAATCGTAATTTATTAATGTGCTGCAATAAACAGTCAGACTGCTCTCACCCGCTAAAAAGCGCCAGCTAGCTTTTCAATTTATTAGCCTCAACATGCCTGCCCCATCACAAGAGTCCCCTATCCCCCCCCCTCCCACAATCATCTCCCTCAATACTAACTCTCTGACACTGCAGCCCACCCTCAGTACTGACTCTCTGACAGTGCAGCGCTCCCTCACTACTGACCCTCTGACAGTGCAGCACTCCCTCAGTACTGACCTTCTGACAGTGCAGCACTCCCTCACTACTGACCCTCTGACAGTGCAGCACTCCCTCAGTGCTGACCCTCTGACAGTGCAGCACTCCCTCAGCACTGACCCTCTGACAGTGCAGCACTCCCTCAGTACTGACCCTCTCACAGTGCAGTGCTCCCTCAGTACTGACCCTCTGACAGTGCAGCACTCCCTCAGTACTGACTCTCTGACACTGCAGCCCTCCCTCAGTACTGACCCTCTGACAGTGCAGCACTCCCTCAGTACTGACCCTCTGACGGTGCAGCGCTCCCTCAGTACTGACCCTCTGACAGTGCAGCACTCCCTCAGTACTGACCCTCTGACAGTGCAGCACTCCCTCAGTACTGACCCTCTGACAGTGCAGCACTCCCTTAGTACTGACCCTCTGACAGTGCAGCACTCCCTCAGTACTGACCCTCTGACAGTGCAGCACTCCCTCAGTACTGACCCTCTGACAGTGCAGCACTCCCTCAGTACTGACCCTCAGACAGTGCGGCACTCCCTCAGTACTGACCCTCTGACAGTGCAGCACTCCCTCAGTACTGACCCTGACAGTGCAGCACTCCCTCAGTACTGACCCTCTGACAGTGCAGCACTTCCTCAGTACTGACCCTCTGACAGTGCAGCCCTCCCTCAGTACTGACCCTCTAGCAGTACAGCACTTCCTCAGTAGTGACCCTCTGACAGTGCAGCCCTCCCTCAGTACTGACCCTCTGACAGTGCAGCACTCCCTCAGTACTGACCATCTGACAGTGCAGCACTTCCTCAGTACTGACCATCTGACAGTGCAGCACTCACTCAGTACTGACCCTCTGACAGTCTAGCACTCCCTCAGTACTGACCCTATGACAGTGCACCCCTCCCTCAGTACTGACCCTCTGACATTGCAGCCCTCCCTCAGTACTGACCCTCTGACAGCGCAGCGCTCCCTCAGTACTGACCCTCTGACAGTGCAGCACTCCCTCAGTACTGATCCTCTGACAATGCTGCGCTCCCTCAGTACTGACCCTCTGACATTGCAGCACTCCTTCAATACTGACCTGCTGACTGTGCAGCACTCCCTCAGCACTGAACCTCTGACAGTGCAGCTCTCTCTCAGTACTGACCCTCTGACAGTGCAGCATTCTCTCAGTACTGACCCTCACAGTCCAGCACTCCCTCAGTACTGACCCTCTCACAGTCCAGCACTCCCTCAGTACTGACCCTCTGACAGTGCAGCATTCCCTCAGTACTGACCCTCTGACAGTGCAGCACTCTCTCAGTACTGACCCTCTGTCAGTGCAGCGCTCCCTCAGTACTTACCCTCTGACAGTGCACCCCTCCCTCAGTACTGACCCTCTGACAGTGCAGTGCTCCCTCAGTACTGACCCTCTGACAGCGCAGCGCTCCCTCAGTACCGACCCTCTGACAGTGCAGCACTCCCTCAGTACTGACCCTCTGACAGTGCAGCACTCCCTTAGTACTGACCCTCTGACAGCGCAGCACTCCCTCAGTACTGACTCTTTGACAATGCAGCGCTCCTTCAGTACTGACCCGCTGACTGTGCAGCACTCCCTCAGCACTGGCCCTCTGACAGTGCAGCACTCCCTCAGTACTGACCCTCTGACAGTGCAGCATTCCCTCAGTACTGACCCTCACAGTCCAGCACTCCCTCAGTACTGACCCTCTCACAGTCCAGCACTGCCTCAGTACTGACCCTCTGACAGTGCAGCATTCCCTCAGTACTGACCCTGAGACAGTGCAGCACTCTCTCAGTTCTGACTCTCTGACAGTCCAGCACTCCCTCAGTACTGACCCTCTGACAGTGCAGCACTCCCTCAGTACTGACCCTCTGACAGTGCAGCACTCCCTCAGTACTGACCCTCTAACAGTGCAGTGTTCCCTCAGTTCTGACCCTCTGACAGTGCAGCACTCTCTCAGTACTGACCCTCTGACAGTGCAGCACTCTCTCAGTTCTGACTCTCTGACAGTGCAGCACTCCCTCAGTAATTTTTAAAAAAGTAAAAGCAACCATCAGAATGACCAGAGGCCCCTTTCCCCTTTGACGTGGAGAGCTGACTGGTTGTGACTTAACCTGAAGATCACCACACCTTATGTGAGGGATAAGGTTCAGAAGGCAGGTTCTTCTTGAATAACCTTAGTTGGTATGTGAATTGAACCTGCGCTGCTGGCCATGATCTGCATCATGAACCAGGTGCCTAGGCCGGGGGCCGGTTTCGCTCAGCTGGCTGAGTTTATGATGCTGAGCGTGGATTCAATTCCCATACAGGCTATGGGTATTTATGAAGGCCCTCCTTCTCAACCTTGTCTCTCGCCTGAGGTGTCAGCTCTCCCCCTCAAATGTGGAAAAGCAGCCTTTGGTCATCAGGAACTATGGCAACCTTACCTTGCCTCTTTCAGCAGTGACTCGCCAAGAGTGCAGCATGGCTCCAGGCACTGGACCTTTCCCTATATCTGTAACACCTTCAAGTGCCTGCAAACCTTCCGATATCTGTAACCTGTTGCACCCCCTATTACACGGTGAGCTGGTGCAAAGAGAACTTGGAGGCAGTAACCATCACCCTGGAAGAGATATCCCTTCCTGTTTGTGGCTCCAGAGCGCAGGGACTACATTCTGAGATAATTCAGAGTGTCCCATCGCAGGAAAACGGGTACGTGATTGGTGAACATTTTTCTCGTTTGTCCTCAAAGCTCGTGTAAGTAATGGGTAAATTTTCACTCGTGATCATGAGTTTCAGTAGCAGTCGGAAAGGTTATTTGGGAGTAGCAGTATGTCCGAATTATAGATTAATTAAGAAAAATGGAGTAACAAAAGTGGCGAGTGATGTGTTGTGGCTGCAGAATGCTCCTGCAGTAGCTGTCTGAGACTTGCCAAGTTCTGGCTCCGAGTTATTGAGCAGGAGGCCGAGCTGTGGACACTGCAGCACATCAGGGAGGGGAAAGTGACCTGGACACCTTGATCTGGTCGATGGTTATGGAAAGGAGGATGTGACAACAATTGAGGCAAGAAGGGGCTCTATGGTTGAAATTTGTAGCTGCTGTGTGGATGACTGACCATGGCACTTTAATTTTTTTTTGAAATAATTTTTATTCAAGTTTTCAACAACAAATTTTATCACAACAGAGAAAAACAGTAACCCCTCCCTTCCAATACAAAAACAATAAATTAACAAGAAAAAGAAATAAGCATAAAACCATGAGAACAAACCCCCATAACGAACCCGTAGCCCTCCCCCCCCCCCCCCCCCCCGGGTTGCTGCTGAAGTTTTTTTTAATAAATGTTTTAATTGGGTTTTTGAACAAGGTATAATGACCGTTATGTACACAGAATAAGAAACATATATATATGTACACATATTTAGAGGAGAAGGGCACACCCCAACATAAAAAATATATAATAAAATATGAAATAGAATAACTGGTGGGGTATTGTGCACCAGCTCGACAGCCGCAGCTCTGTACATCTGGCAAAATTACCCACACCACGTAAGTAGGCGACTGCCTGTGGGGGGGAAGGGGTGGGCGGGGGCTGGGGGGGCACACACACATTTGGGTGCCGGTGAGAAAATCACAGTGTGCAATATTTGGCTGTGCTGTGTGTTGTTGTCCGCTCCTCCCGGACGGGTCTCCGTTTCTCCCCCCCCCCCCCCCCCCACGGTTCGCCTCCCTCTCCCCAAGTTTAGCTGTCTTCCCCCCTCTCACCCCGTGGTTCACCCCTCCCTCCTCAGGTTTAGCCCCCCTCCCCCCCCTCCCAGTCCATCTCTCCCCTCCATGCCCCGGCTACCTTCCCCCGATTCCCGACCATTTTCCTCTGATTCTTAGCCATCCGGCTATTCTTCCTCTTGTTCGTTGGCCACAAACAGGTCCCGGAACAGTTGCGTGAATGGCTCCCATGTTCTGTGGAAGCCGTTGTCTGACCCGCTGATGGCGAATTTGATTTTCTCCATTTGGAGAGAATCCGAGAGGTCGGACAGCCAGTCTGCAGCTCTGGGTGGTGCTGCTGACCGCCAGCCAAACAGGATTCTACGGCGGGCGATCAGGGAGGCAAAGGCAAGGGCGTCCGCCCTGCTCCCCAGGAATAGATCTGGCTGGTCCGAGACCCTGAAGACCGCCACTACCGGGCATGGCTCCACCCTCACCCCCACCACTTTGGACATAGCCTCGAAGAAGGCTGCATGTCAATTTAATGACACGTGGAGTCCATGGTGAATAAGATTTAAATAGTTTGGTTTATTTACAGTTCCATTATTTGATTTTGGTTTTATTTTTTATTGTCCATGTATTAGTATACAGTGAAAAATATTGTTTCTTGCATGCTATACAGACTCTCATGCGATATACAACTCTCGGTAGATCCCTACCCGGTCTCTCCTCGGTCCATGCCTTACTGGCCGACCTTCTATACATAGCTGAATGGAGTTACCCCACCCATCAGCGGGGGAGCCTGTCCTCCTTGAGAACCACGGGGAAAACAATAATTTCCACCCCGTACAACCCATGTCGGATAAGACATTCTTTCGCCCCCCACCCCCCCAAAGTCCGATGAGAAGGAGGAGCAAGTGGAGGACGTTGGACCCTCTTTGACTCCGGTGGGACGTTGTGCGCCCGAGGCACTGGATCAGGGGGCATATAGCTCGAAGGGGAATGTCATTGTGGCAGGAATGCCATGGTGGACAATCAGCAGGGGGCAGTTGAGCCAATGAATCTGCATCAGGAACCTCAGACGTCTACGTCCCCCATGTCAGAATCCGAAGATACAACGTCGGACATGGCGGCGTCAACATAGACTGGAGGCATCACAGCAGGGCTGGTTCGGCAATGGAGTTGGAGGATCCAGGACAGGATGCCTCCGAGGAACCTCACGAAGGATAAATCTCCGTGAATGGATATGATCTAAATGCTGTCACATCAGTTGACCCCAGACCTGAATTGGTAAGAGACTGGTCCTGTTTGTCAGACGACAATCCCAGAGAGCCAGCGAGCACCCTCAGTGATGTTACGAACGTCAGGTGCGAAGGATCAGAGAGATTGACGTCAAAGAGGGCAATGCCCCTTTAGAAAAGAAAGAAAGAAAGAAAATCGCTTATTGTCACAAGTAGGCTTCAATGAAGTGACTGTGAAAAGCCCCTAGTCACCACATTCCGGCGCCTGTCCGGGGAGGCTGGTACGGGAATCGAACTGTGCTGCTGGCCTGCTTGGTCTGCTTTAAAAGCCAGCGATTTAGCTCAGTGAGCTAAACCAGTCCCTAATTCCTTTAACTCCTGGTTACAACGCACCTTCGCGCCGATATCTGGGAGAAGCAAACTAAATGGGGTATGAACTCGGTGACCCATGAGTGTCTCAGCGGGGGTATCCCCAGTTATTGTGTGCAGAGTGGTCCTGTACGAGAATAAAAAACGTGCAAGCCTGGTGTCCATCGAGACAGCACGGTGGCATGGTGGTTAGCATAATGCTTCACAGCTCCAGGGTCCCAGGTTCGATTCCCCGCTGGGTCACTGTCTGTGCGGAGTCTGCACGTCCTCCCCGTGTGTGCGTGGGTTTCCTCCGGGTGCTCCGGTTTCCTCCCACAGTCCAAAGATGTGTGGGTTAGGTGGATTGGCCATGATAAATTGCCCGTAGTGTCCTAAAAAGTAAGGCTGGGGGGGGGGAGGGGGGGTTGTTGGGTTACGGGTATAGGGTGGATACGTGGGTTTGAGTAGGGTGATCATTGCTCGGCACAACATCGAGGGCCGAAGGGCCTGTTCTGTGCTGTACTGTTCTATATATGAGACTGAAGTCTGTTTCTTTAACTCCCGTTTAACCGTCTTAATGGCTCATCTCTGCCAAGTCTCTTGATGCCAGATGGTATGGAGCAGGACGGAGATGCCAAATCCAGTTGCCCTTCATGAAAGCGGCAAATTCTTCACTCAGGAAAGAGGCCTGTTATCTGTCACGTGCATCTCAGCAATTCCGCGGGTGGATAAAGAAATGCGCAATCATTCAATGGTCGCCCGGGAGATGATTGTCACCATCCTGTGGACCTCCAGCCCCTTGGACTGTGTGTCCACCAGGCTGAGAAACATCAAACCCAGGAATAGACTAGCGAAATCGGCATGTACGCGAGCCCATGGGCGCCGCCGACCACATCCAAGGGTTTGCCACCGCGGGGAGCGTCTGATGGTCCTGACAAATGGAGTACTATTGAGCCAACATCTCGATATCTGTGTTGAAACACCACTACCGAACATCAGCTCTCAACAACATTTCATTTTGGGGACAACATTTCATTTTGGGCACTCCTGGGTGCCCGTTGTGAAGGTTGGCCAACCGACGGAACAACCCTCGTGCCCCACTTCTACGATCAGCTTTGAGGAGAAAGCCTTCAACTCGGCTGGTAACCGTACAGCACCTGATGCCGCATCTTGGCAAGGACAAAGATGGTTTGCGTCCAGTCATGAATGCATAATGCAGAGCAGCACGGTGGCGCAGTGGGTTAGCCCTGCTGCCTCACGGCACCGAGGTCCCAGGTTCAATCCCGGCTCTGGGTCACTGTCCGTGGGGAGTTTGCACATTCTCCCCGAGCCTGCGTGGGTTTCGTCCCCACAACCCAAAGATGTGCAGGGTAGGTGGATTGGCCACGCTAAATTGCCCCGTAATTGGGAAAAAATGAATTGGGTACTCTAAATTTTTTTTAAACCAAGAAAAAAAATGAATATATAATGCAGTGACGGGCAAGGAGCCCATGAAGTTCAGGACAGCGATCACCTGGTCAGCCGTAGAGGGGGTTTGTGGGCTCGGTCTGCAGAGGAAGTCGGTTCAATGCATGAGCCTGTGCAGCCTGGGTCCTTGGGTGGTGCTCAAAAGAGTACTTGTAAGCAGCCAATAACAAGGCCTTGCGCTGAATCCTCGTGGAAGCAATAGATGGGATTGCCATGTCTTCATGGAAGAGGCCAGGCAATGGCCTGTGATCTGTGATGATAAAGAAATGGCGGCCATAGATGTACTGATGAAACTTCTTCACCCCAAATATGACCGCCAGACCTTGTCTTTCTATTTGAGGGTACTTGCACTCAGCCACAGCCAGCGTCCGGGAGGTAAAGCAATCGGACGTTCGTGGCCATCTCTCATCCGCTGAGACAGGACTGCCCCGATCCGGCGATGCATCACGTGACGAGTTATGGCTTCAAAGGATCTCAATGCGTCGACACCCTCGAAGAGGACAACGCAGTTTCACTTGTTTAAATGCCTCCTCCTTCACACCCGAGGCTGGTGCTTCTTGAGGAGCAAATGGGGGGGGGGGGGGGGGGCAGAACGATCGCCAAATTCAGAATGAATTTGCCATAATAATCGACCAATCCAAGAAAAGAGCAAAGCTCGCTGGCATCTTGTGGGCCGGGGGCCAGTTGGATGGCTCGCACTTTCACGGCGACAGGGTGTAGGCCGTCTCGGTCTACCCCATACTCCAAGAAGACAACTTATTTTGGGTGAAACATGCAGTTTGCATGGCGAAGGCAGACCGCACACTCAGAAAAGCGCTGCAACATCGCTTCGAGGTTCCCTGAATGCTCCTGGTTCCTGTGGCTCGTACTTGGATCCAACACGCAGCAGTCCACCAGGATGTTCTCCGTTATGCGCTGAGAGACTGCGCTCGCCGACGATACTCCGAATGGCAGTCGGGTATACTCATATAGACCCTTGTGCACATTGATTGTGATGTACTTCCGCGAGGACTCATCAAGCTCCAGCTATAGATAAATGTTGCCCATGTCTCATTTTGTAAATGTGCAGCCACCGGCCAATATGGGATAAAGATCCTCGATGGAGGGTACAGGATTTGTGGTCTAAACTCAAAGCCGTGTTCAATTTATAGTCCCCAAAGAGTTAACCAGCTTCGTTGCGGTGACCACCGTCCAATCTGCGAAGCACACGGGTCTAATGGTGCCCAAATTCCAAGCGATGATCTTCGGTCTTCACTTCCTGCAATAAGGCCGAGGGAATCCTGCAGGTAGGAACATATCGGAGCTGGGCTTCCGGGTCCACCTGGTGACGCGCCTTTAATTCCACCCAAGTCAGGCTGGAAAACCTTGGGGAACTTGCTCAGAACCTCACACAGACCGCCTGATCCCACTTGGAGGATATCCTCTGCGACTGGCGTCACCAATCACAGTCCAACAGGCTAGGGCCACTTCCTTGCACAATAATGAGGGGACGCAGAACCAATTGGCGCCCATAAGCTACTGAAGTAAGTGTCGTCATCACAATATTCAGTCACTCTTCAGTATAAGTGGCCAAATGAGCCACTATGTCAGCCAAAGTGGTATATGCACACACCCAGCTCAACGCCAGCACAGAAACAGCAGCACCTGTATCCAATTCCATCTGGAGCATATGGCCATTTACCTGTATGGGAACACGAATAGGGTCCACACGGGTGCTGCCAAACAGTTTAACAGTATCTCAGCCTCATCCTCTTCTGGGTCATCCAGATGTGAGGATCGACCCCGGGGCTGACGCCCACATCACCTGGGGCGCCTGGAGCGCCGGCTCCTGCAGCCTACTGTTACGCCGGGACTGGCACCCACCCATTGCACACGGGCCGAAATCTCCTGTAGCCGAGTCCAGAGACGGCTGTCCCTTTGCCCACAGGCCGGAGTCACCATGGCGGTCGGTCCAGGCCGGGAGGGGGGATACCACATGAGAGGCGATGCCCCAAAACGTTCACCTCCATCCCTTGTATTTCTTGGATGTTGCATTGCGCACTCTCTCGCCTGCTGAAACGTCAGGGAGATTTCGCCCAACAGTTTTTTTCTCCATATCATATATACCGCAGACAAAACGATTGCAGAGCATGTCAGATAAATCGGTTCCATACTCACAAAACGTGACGTAGCTGCGATATGAACTTGGTGACGGACATGCCGGGGGACCTCTCCACTGTATTAAAACTAGACCTTTAAACAACCACTGATGGGGTCGGGTTGAAATGTTGTGCCATAAATGCCACAAGTTGGTCGGATGATGGTGTGTCTAGCGCTGCCGGATCCGCAGGCCATCAACAGTCTGACCGTCTGGCACTCGCTCACTGTGATGTTGTTGGCCCGGAATAAGTAACAAATCTTTTCTGTGTACTAGTTCCAGTCTTGAACACCAGTGTCAACTGCATCCAATCACCCAAACAGAGGCATGGCAAAATAATTGGTTCCAACCTGGGTCCAGAAAAACGGGGAGTTGGTTCAGCCGAGTAGGTTGCAACATCGGCGGCAAACCAGTTTACTCCTCATCGCCAGTTTTTTGAGGACACTGGGAGCCCACACCGAGTAAGATTAAAGAACGTTGGTTTATTTACAGTTAAGTTATATATAACTCCCAGTAGAACCTTTGTTATGGGCTAGATTTTAGAGAAACCAAAGTGTATCAACTGACCCACAACTTTTACTAGATTGTGGTATGGGGAGCACACGGCCCACTCTATAGGTGTGGTACAGCAGAATGGAAAAGTATTTTTTGCAGCAAATCAATGTTTATTCTATGAACTCAAGTTAACCTTTTTAAAACATAGTGAACACCTTAACAACCATCAATTCAAATACAACCCCCAAAGAATACAACACTGAGTAATCCTTAAGCTGTCCTTTTACATCCATAAGACTTAAAATAGAACTTTTAACAGAAACACATCAGGTTAAAGTCACTACTGAGAGCAGTTATTAGTTTTAAATCACCAAAGGATTGATTTACAGTTTTTAGATTGCAGAGAGATAGATTAATAGCCCTTCTGGCTGTGACTGCAGCTATGCAGCTCTGAAACCGAAACTAAAACACACCTTGCAGCAAACAGCTTAAAACGAAAGTAAAAAGCTGACAGACAGCCCAGCTGCACCCACACTCAGACATCACTGATAAATACCTATTTCTCAAAGGCACATTTCTTTAACACCCATTTCTTCAAGGTACTCTTACATGACACTGACTGGGTCTCCCCTCGGTCGATGCCTGACTGGCTGACCTTTCAGACAGAGCTAAATGGAGTTCACCGTCCTTCAGCGGGGGAGCCTATTCACTCAAGAACCACAGGGAAGAAAATTATTTGCAACCCTAAGTCCCATGAGGGGTCTGACAGTCACCATGATCCAGGAGGTTATTGGAGCCAGGGGACTAATAGGAATATAGTTGTATTAGGGGAGAGTGAATGGCAGGGGAACAGATACAGATCTCTGCAGCCAAAAGCAAAAGTCTAGACAGCTGTGATGCCTGTCTGGTGCCAGGGTTCGGAATATCTGCGTCTGGTTGGAGGGGAGCTTGCAGTGGGAGGAGGAGGATCCAGTGATTATAGTCCTTGTAGGTTCCAACAGCATAGGTAGGACTCGGGAATAAGGCCAGAGGATGCAAAATATGGTTGCAGTTTTTTAAAAATTCATTTACAGGATGCGGGCATCATTGGCTGGGCCAGCATTTATTGCACATCCCTAGTTTCCCTTGAGAAGGTGAACCGCTACAGTCCATGTGGTGTAGGTACACCCACTGTGCTGTTCGTGGAGGGAGTTGGCCTAGTGACAGTGAAGGAACAGCGATATATTTCCAAGTCAGGGTGGTGTGTTAATGGAGGTGAACCTCCAGGTGGTGGGGTCTCAGGTATCTACTGGTCTTGTCCTTCTAGATGGTAGGGATCGTTGGCTTGGAAAGTGCTGTCTAAGGAATCTTGGTGAGTTCCTGCAGTGCATCTTGTGGATGGTACACATGGCTGCCACTGTTCATCGGTAGGGGAGAGTTTGGAAGATGGTGGAAGGGGGAGCAATCAAGCGGGGCTGCTTTGTCCTGGATGGTGTCGAGCTTCTTGAGTGTTGCTGGAGCTGCACTCATCCAGGCAAGTGGGGAATATTCCATTACACTCCTGACTTGTGTTTTGTAGATGGTGGACAGGCTTTGGGGGTCAGGAGGTGAGTTAGTCGCCATAGGATTCCCAGATTCTGACCTGCCCTGGCAGCCACAGTATTAATGTGGCTGTTTCAATTCAGTTCCTGATCAATGTGACTCCTGTCTTGTATGAGATGGTCATTGCCTGGCACTTGTGTGGCGTGAATGTAAGTTGCCACTTGTCAGCCCAAACCTGAATATTAGAACATAGACATAGAACAGTACAGCACAGAACAGGCTCTTCAGCCTTCGATGTTGTGCCGAACAATGATCACCCTACTTTAAACCCACGTAACCCGTATACCCGTAACCCAACAATCCCCCCATTAACCTTACACTACGGGCAATTTAGCATGGCCAATCCACCTAACCCGCACATCTTTGGACTGTGGGAGGAAACCGGAGCACCCGGAGGAAACCCACGCACACACAGGGAGGACGTGCAGACTCCACACAGACAGTGACCCAGCCGGGAATCGAACCTGGGACCCTGGAGCTGTGAAGCGTTGATGCTAACCACCATGCTACCGTGAGGCCCCCAATATTGTCCAGGTCTCGCTGGACATGGTCTGCTTCATTATCTGAGCAGTCGCAAACGGTGCTGAACATTGTCCAATCATTAGCGCACATCCCCACGTCTGACCTTGTGATGAAGGGAGGTGAGGGATGAAGCAGTTGAAGATGTTTGGCCTGGGACACTACCCTGAGGAATTCAGAGTCATGTCCTGAATGGGAGACGATCGGCCTGAATGCAAGTAGCATCAAGTAGTTACAAGACAGATTAATTGACAGTGCAGGCAGAAATAAATAAGCATTAAAATCTGAAATGTTGACTCTGTTTAGAAACATAGAAAATATTAGCAGGTGGAGGCCATTCGGCCTGCTCCCCAATTCGGCCTGCTGCCTCATTCGGCCTGCTCCCCCATTCGGCCTGCTCCGCCATTCGGCCTGCTCCCCCATCCGGCCTGCTCCGCCATTCGGCCTGCTCCCCCATCCGGCCTGCTGCCTCATTCGGCCTGCTCCCCCATCCGGCCTGCTGCCTCATTTGGCCTGCTCCGCCATCCGGCCTGCTGCCTCATTCGGCCTGCTCCCCCATCCGGCCTGCTGCCTCATTCGGCCTGCTCCTCCATTCGGCCTGCTCCCCCATTCGGCCTGCTCCCCCATCCGGCCTGCTGCCTCATTCGGCCTGCTCCCCCATTCGGCCTGCTCCCCCATTCGGCCTGCTCCCCCATCCGGCCTGCTGCCTCATTCGGCCTGCTCCCCCATTCGGCCTGCTCCCCCATTCGGCCTGCTCCGCCATCCGGCTTGCTCCGCCATCCGGCCTGCTGCCTCATTCGGCCTGCTCCCCCATTCAGCCTGCTGCCCCATTCGGCCTGCTTCCCCATTCGGCCCTGCTCCCCTATTCGGCCTGCTTCCCCATTCGGCCTGCTCCCCCATTCGGCCTGCTCCCCCATTCGGCCTGCTCCCCCATTCGGCCTGCTCCGCCATCCGGCTTGCTCCGCCATCCGGCCTGCTGCCTCATTCGGCCTGCTCCCCCATTCAGCCTGCTGCCCCATTCGGCCTGCTTCCCCATTCGGCCTGCTCCCCTATTCGGCCTGCTTCCCCATCCGGCCTGCTGCCTCATTCGGCCTGCTCCCCCATTCGGCCTGCTCCCCCATTCGGCCTGCTCCGCCATCCGGCTTGCTCCGCCATCCGGCCTGCTGCCTCATTCGGCCTGCTCCCCCATTCAGCCTGCTCCCCCATTCGGCCTGCTTCCCCATTCGGCCTGCTCCCCCATTCGGCCTGCTTCCCCATTCGGCCTGCTCCCCCATTCGGCCTGCTCCCCCATTCGGCCTGCTCCCCCATTCGGCCTGCTCCCCCATTCGGCCTGCTGCCCCATTCGGCCTGCTCCCCCATTCGGCCTGCTCCGCCATTTGGCCTGCTGCCTCATTCGGCCTGCTCCCCCATTCGGCCTGCTGCCTCATTCGGCCTGCTCCCCCATTCGGCCTGCTGCCCCATTCGGCCTGCTCCCCCATTCGGCCTGCTCCGCCATTCGGCCTGCTGCCTCATTCGGCCTGCTCCGCCGTTCGGCCTGCTGCCTCATTCGGCCTGCTCCCCCATTCGGCCTGCTCCCCCATTCGGCCTGCTCCCCCATTCGGCCTGCTCCCCCATTCGGCCTGCTCCGCCATTCGGCCTGCTCCCCCATTCAGCCTGCTCCCCCATTCGGCCTGCTGCCCTATTCGGCCTGCTCCCCAATTCGGCCTGCTCCCCTATTCGGCCTGCTTCCCTTGTCGGCCTGCTGCCTCATTCGGACTGCTCCCACATTCGGCCTGCTCCGCCATTCGGCCTGCTGCCTCATTCGGCCTGCTTCCCCATTCGGCCTGCTCCCCCATTCGGCTTGCTCCCCCATTCGGCCTGCTCCCCCATTCGGCCTGCTCCGCCATTCGGCTTGCTCCCCCATTCGGCCTGCTCCCCCATTCGGCCTGCTCCCCCATTCGGCCTGCTCCCCCATTCGGCTTGCTCCCCCATTCGGCTTGCTCCCCCATTCGGCCTGCTCCGCCATTCGGCTTGCTCCCCCATTCGGCCTCCTCCCACATTCGGCCTGCTCCCCCATTCGACCTGCTCCCCCATTCGGCCTGCTCCGTCATCCGGCCTGCTCCGCCATCCGGCCTGCTGCCTCATTCGGCCTGCTCCCCCATTCGGCCTGCTCCCCATTCGGCCTGCTCCCCCATTCGGCTTGCTCCCCCATTCGGCCTGCTCCGCCATTCGGCTTGCTCCCCCATTCGGCCTCCTCCCACATTCGGCCTGCTCCCCCATTCGACCTGCTCCCCCATTCGGCCTGCTCCCCCATTCGGCCTGCTCCGCCATCCGGCCTGCGCTGCTCGATGTGCCCATTGCTGACTCCCCCATCGGCCTG